>NW_015630532.1:73647-127667 GCF_001515625.1 Sinocyclocheilus rhinocerous | reverse complement strand
AATAATAATAATACTTTGACTGGTAGTGTGTATAATATATACTATTTCAGGTGTAACATTCCTTTTTAGTGCTCTTGATTGATAATTCTTTTGATAATCTTGATTGATAATCTTTTGCAGTATACAATAGTTGTAATTCTGCTGTAGAAGTGCACACTCATGCATACATATAGCCTCAACATCGGAAAACAAAGAGTAACTTGTTCTTGCCTCTTGTTTAACCAGGCAGGGAAAATGCATGTGAAAAAACCTCCTACATGTTTCTGAGGAAAGAACTGGCAGTGAGGTTGGCCAATACGATGAGGGAAGTCACCTTGTTACCCACCAATCTTCAGAGCCAGCCATCCGTCAAACTGGTCGAGTCCTGGTGAGGAAGTCAGGTGTGATGATGAGTGTGAGCTGTGAGTAAACTGTGACTGGGTTTGGTGTAAAGGGCTCAGAGTGATTGCTTTGAAGAAATGTGTGCATACAAAGAACATGTAGCAGAATGTAAATGTAATGAAGCATAAGTCCTACAATCTCTCATGTTTTTTCCCCCCCATTTGTATCACCTGATGGAGTTTAGGCACCTTGCCACTGTCACCTTTGTTCTGCTTAGTTGAGGTTCAAAAGACACTTAATATCAGTGTTGGGCAAGTTACTTCCAAAATGTAATACATTATATATTACTAGTTACTGTCTTTTGAAAGTAATTAGTTACATTACAATATTACTGTCTCTGAATTGTAATGCGTTACACTACTTTTGAGTTACTTTTGAGTTACTTTCATCCAAAATATCCACATAAGTATTGTAAAATGCCAAAATGTAGTTTATTGCTGTTCATACTACATTCAGTGGAGTGTAATGTGGTAGGTCTATATAGCATAAAATATGAAATCATATTTAGATACCGGTATGTAGGTCTACATTAATGTTACGTTGTAGTTTAGTTAAAAAAAATATAGTAAGCACAAATCGCATTATTACATTCATAAATAACACTGGTAAATAAAGCGAAATATTATCATGTACAAACAATAAACACAATACCTAGCCTATAGGCTATTTTGAACGGTTTCAGAAGAAAACAAGAATGAAAAATATAAGTTGCTAAACAAGCCAAAATGAATTAGGCTAATTCAATGCGAAACTGAAAGCAAACGGCGTTCTCGCGCAGCCTACCTCTCTCATTCGGCATTAATCCATTAAATGTGTCCATATTTGCGATGTATTTGAATGCTTTATGTAATCCAAGCTTACTTAACGCACTTAAAAAACATCCTCGTCACATGAGCAAATGTGTGTTTGGCCCGAGCTCAGGCTGATCGACACGGATTGTACTACGCAGTAGGCTACGCACTATTTAAATTAACCAGTGTATCTATATGTTTGGTTGACTGTATTTTATTCTGATAATGAACAGGCTGCAACGTTTGCAATGCTGTATGTGTGTGCGTGAGGCGCCGGCGCGATCGAACAGCGGAAACAAACAACAAAAAAATACTCTGTTATTTTTGGTCATACAGATCATTTGAAACTGCAATGTGTTTACTTTATTTCTGTCATCTCGGTTTCCTTTCCCTGGACTTTCGTAGAGCGCCGCGCCACACAAATAGCATATGAACCAAACTCAGCAACATAGCCTATCTCTCAGTCTTTTCCTTTCGTTTTGTTAATCTGTTAATTAGGCTATTTAAGTCAAATATTTCGCATATTCATTCATTTTATATATACACTATGATTTAATAAAAACAGATTTTATTTTTGGTTAAACTTAATTTTTGTTGCTCGTCCGCCGTCTTTTTCTCTTCTCCGACCCCGCAGCTCTCTCTCCGATAGCTTAGTGTTAGTGGCACCAGTCTAGGTGTTTCTAGGTTTTACTCGTGCTATTTCTCCATGTTGAGAGTTTGGTGTTGCACATATTGCACCTGACTATGCATTCTTATCCTTTTCTCCGATGAACTGAAAATAACAGGAGTGTGTCCATCTCACAAATGTAGAATCCGTCTCTGCAGTCATCTCAACCATCTAATTCCAGCAACAGAAGATAGACAAACTATTTTACCCGCGGATGTTTTTCTCTGGTGCTGTTTTGCGGTGTTAGTAAATTCACCACTTAATTTTGAGTTAAAATATGTTGTTGTAACTTGCGTTACTGAGATTGTAACGAGTAATAATATTACCCAAATTTGATTAGTAATGCGTTATATTACTGCGTTACAGCAAAAAGTAATATACTACTGTAATATTATTACTTTTGTAATGCGTTACTCCCAACACTGATCGTAACACATACACACACAAATTATATATATATATATGTATATTTATGGCGGTAATACCGCATATACCGCGCTATTGAGCCACTCAAAATTACAGCAAGGGAAATTCCCTCACCGCGACAGCCCTAGTGAGGAAAAGAGGGAACGCCCCGCCCCCGCGGTGATACCGGTATTACCGGTGTTGTCACACGTCGATTAACCGGTGGGAAAATTTCCTCACCGTCACCCTAATGTACATAGCTATAGCTTTGTAGACCAACATACTTCACATTAAAGGAATAGTTCACCCAAAAATAAAGATTCTGTCATTAATTACTCACCCTCATGTGGTTCCAAACCTGTAAGACCTTCGTTCATCTTCGGAACACAAATTAAGATATTTTGATGAAATCTGAGAGCTTTCTGACCCTGCATAGTACCACGACGCATACGTGTGATGCTGCTGGTGCAGGAGCTGGCGTTCTGACATAGAACCTGGATGTGCCGCACATTGTTTATAAGTAGAGGAATGCACATGAATGTGTCGTGGTACTCTCGTGAACACGTTGAAGACTGACATGGAAGAGAAGAAATTGTTGAATAAAGTCGTTATTTTTGTTTTCTTTGTGCAAAAAAAAAAAAAGTATTCTCGTAGCTTCATAAAATTACGGTTAAACCACTGATGTCACATGCACTATTTTAATGATGTCCTTATTAGGGGTGGGTTTTGACACAGATTTGACGATTCCATTCGATTGTGATTCACAAGCTTGCGATTCGATTTCCGGTTCGATTCAATATCGAATTGAACTACATAACTATACTGAAGGTTAAAATTAACTAGTATGTATACAAACGCTTAAATTACACTCAATGAAAATATATATAAATATAGTTGCATAATTATATTTCTACTCCAATTCATTTTTTTTAAACGTCATAAAAATGGATTTATTCAAACATAAATTAAACATTGAAGTACAGTAAAAATTTATGAAAATGTTATATGGTGCATATATTTAGCAAAATTCCCTTTTCTAGAGTTCATTTTTTCGAGCTTACTAACAAGTTTATGGTGACCAAATATGTTTTTTTTTCTGAGGTAAACTTTGTTACGTGACATACTGTTTACAAGCTGTTATACTGCCGTTTTTTCACGGTTGAAGATGCGGATTTCAGTAAGTTGTACTCTTTCTTTTAACAAACCTTTGAATGCTTTTTTCTGTTTATTTGGTGTTGAAGCTGGTATTAAAGCGGATGATCAGTTCACGTGCGTTTTGTGCTGCCGCTTCTATTAAACTGAGGCACTACAACGATCTGTCACTCCACATTAAACAACGCCAAAACTGCATTTATTGTTTGAATACTGTAATAAAATGTAAAGAATTTGAAATCTGAGACTTAGTTTCATATCAAAATTAAAAAAGCACAAAGGTTATTGCAATTTATTGGATGGGAGGTGCGACAGTGTTCGGTCCATTAACTGAAAACAGGCTAGACAAATTGATTCTATATCGTTTTGTAGAAATCAATATTTTTTACCCAACCCTAGTCCTTGCTACCTTTCTGGGCCTTGAATGTGTCACAGAATTGTCTATGCAGGGTCAGAAAGCTCTCGATTTCATCAAAAATATCTTAATTTGTGTTCCCAAAACTGCATTTATTGTTTGAATACTGTAATAAAATGTAAAGAATTTGAAATCTGAGACTTAGTTTCATATCAAAATTAAAAAAGCACAAAGGTTATTGCAATTTATTGGATGGGAGGTGCGACAGTGTTCGGTCCATTAACTGAAAACAGGCTAGACAAATTGATTCTATATCGTTTTGTAGAAATCAATATTTTTTACCCAACCCTAGTCCTTGCTACCTTTCTGGGCCTTGAATGTGTCACAGAATTGTCTGTGCAGGGTCAGAAAGCTCTCGATTTCATCAAAAATATATTAATTTGTGTTCTGAAGATGAACGAAGGTCTTACGGGTCTGGAACGACATGAGGGTGAGTAATTAATGACAGAATTTTCATTTTGGGGTGAACTATCCCTTTAACAGGCACAGATAATTGATAATATTTCATAATACATTTTATGATAATTTTTATTTAAATGGCTAATTTAAGTCTATTTAATAATAGATTAATAGAATAGTTTGTAATGTGAGAAGAATGTTTACAGACTTAGAAAATTGAAATCTAATTGATGCATATACGTACATGCTGAATGAAGTCAAGCTGTCACATTATCTAGGACTGATCGCAAAAACCGGACTTGTGATTTCAGTTGGTAAAAAAAGAAGTATTGTTTTTTTCAGCTGTAATTAAACTCTTAAAGTGCATGTAAACTTTTTCTGTCTTTCAGAGTGTAGAAGGAGAGCACCATGAGAAAGCTGTGGAGCTGTTGAAGGCTGCTCAGGGTACAGTGAAGCTGGTGGTACGGTACACCCCTAAGGTTCTCGAAGAGATGGAGTCGCGCTTTGAGAAGTTGAGGTCTGCCAAACGCCGGCAACAGAACAACTACCCCCAGTAGGGCGTCTCGCCTGAGCCCTCCACCCCTCCCATCTCTCCTTCCCTCTCTCTCACTTTCTCTGTCATTGTCTTTAATTCTTCTGCCATCTGTCTTCCTCGTTCACACTCGCTCACCCCCTTTCTCCAGTCAGGGATTAGCCACATGTTTGGCACTCCTTTTTGTGAAAATTTTCTAAATCCTCACCTCCTCAACAGTTTTTTAACAGTCTTTTCACACACTTCTTTCTCATAGCATGAACACTACTACATTGGCTCTGGATGTTGTCATGTAGACATCACACACACACACATGCACTGTTGGTGCATTACTAAGAATGTACTGTCATTTGGGATGTTGATTAGTTAGATATGCAAGGGGACCATTGCAATGTTCAACTCCTGAGGTCATCTGAATGAAAATGTCAAAAAAGTGCCTCAAGAGATTTACAAAAAAGCCCCCACTACATCCCATCGTAGGCTGTGTTTTATGGTCCAAGCACAAAATGAGAGAACACTACCACCATGTTAAAATGCAAAATGACTGTAAGATTCATTGTGTATCATTGAATGAAAGGTTTATGATGTTTATTATGTTTGCCCACAGAAAAAGGAAAAGTTCACCAGAAATGTTAAAATCTCATTTTGAGTCTCCAGAGAGATAAATGGCAGAGCGCTGACACAAGCATCCCATCAGTCCTGCTGTTTCAAACACAAATATGTCAGCTGTAAATATACTCTTATACAAAAAATGTCCGTCCGATATCGCTAACTGATTGACTCTTCACATCATGTTTACAGTACAAACTGACACCATTTTTTCTTTCATGAATGTGTGCACAGAGAAAAATGCTGTGAAAATCTCATCAGCTCTGTTGAGTTCAATATCAACCTGTATCAACAAGAATATTAAACTATTTGGGTTTGTTTAGTCTTTTAGAGCCACAGAACATGTTACATATGCTCCCGATTACTCCATTTAAACAGTCTGCATTTGATTGAATATGTGAATGGAGTGTTTATGAATTGTTCAACCAAACAGCAGTTCAGAGGAGATGCTTGTGGCACCGTTTGAGTGTTAGATAAATAGAAATATGCCCCTTAAAGCACACAGAAACACAATGAAGCAGTCACTGGCTCTTATTCAGGCTTGTGTTCCATATTTTTGTTTGTAGAATTTAAGATTTTAATTTAAATCCTCACAGCAAAACCCCTAAATTTAAAAGCGTAGGGGGAATTTTGTTTTTTATCTTCTGTTGTTTCAAAACGCTTTCTGAATGTTAATGTGGCACTTGCATTTCAGTCAGCTGTGGGTCCATATGTTACACCCAGTTCACACTGATCATTACAACGATCTGCATCATGTTTCAGAATCAGTTCACTTAAATGGTTATATTAGCATATCATGAGGTAGCAGCTGAGCATAATGCTAGCAAAACAGCAATGAATGCATAAACGAATGTCAAAGAACACCGACCTTATTCACTATTCATTATATGAGACCTGTCTAAATGAAGTTCAAGTGAAATTTTTATTAATTGGTGCTGTCGTTTTCATTTTCTTTCATTTATTTTGTCCTATTTTTTTTCCAGATTCCTTTTTTGATCAATCATTTCTCAGTAATTAATTTATACATATCAATGTCTACAGGGAAAGAGATGCAGATCTGGAGCTGAGATTTTATCAGGTCTTCTCCAGATTCTTTAGTGGCTAAAAATGCAGTCCCGTTAAGATTCATCTCTACTTGTTCATGTTACAGCCAAATTTTAAGGATTTAATTGACACGTTTTTTTTTTTTTAATCCTGTTTTGTCAAGATTCATGTTATAAAAGTAGTTTCACACTGCACTTTCTCTTTGTACTAATTTTCACGTTATAAAATGCAACACGCTTGATGTATTTTTAACCTCAAATGCAGGTATTTTCAGTGTCTGACAAGCTTGGGAAAAAAACAGTCTATTTTTCTCAGTCTCTCATAAAATATTTAACGTGTCTAATTATAGAGGCCCATGACTCACCCCAAGCTGTGAGATACGTAGGTGTTTTGGGGGTGAGAGATAAAAGAGAGGTCTGATGTCTTGCATGAAGCAATAATTTGTGTTATTGATGAGAAAAAGAAAAAAAAAGAAGTAGAATCAAAAGATCTCTTTTCTTTCTGTGGTGTATACACTGCTCAGGTTGGTTCTTTAAACAATATCATACATTTTAAAGCATCATGTATCACGAGCAATAATGAGACATGATCCGTTTCCTGTCATCATCATCATCTCAAACAGGTTACTCACTCCCCATTCATACTTGGATTTGTCCACAGGGGGCTGATTTAACTATTTGTATATTTCTTTTGATATTTTACCCCTTTTTGATAAAGTGATTTTTCTCTTGAGATTTTTTTCCAGGAATGCTTTGTATTGATTTATCTAGACCATATTCTCCCTGTGATTCAGGTAACGAGACCAAACTTGCATCCATTCTGGGAGCTCTTTCAGTGTCTGGTCAGCTAGTTTGGACTGTTTTTAAGAAACTCTTGTTTTATTGTATTATTTGACATTTCTGTCCTGCTGTATTGTGTTACATTAATGTGGATGTATAAAGACTGATCAAAGTGATTTGTTTTGAGGATACAGAGTTTAAATATACTGTGGGTTTCAAATCTTTTGTGTGTGTTTCCTTTGCATCGCCAAGCTAGCACGCATTTACCTAAACACTAGAGGGCGCTGCAGGACAACAGTTACAATTGGTTGCTGGTCTCGGTCACTTTTTGCATTATTTCAATACGTAAAATGATCAAAACTGTAAATAATTGCAATTTACTCCTTTAAAAAAATGATACAATCTTAAACAAAAACCCTCAGTAACTGGAAACAGGTTAAAATGTCGACATTCACATACACCAGTCGTAATGTAATGGCACATGGTCACAGACCAATAAACACACTCTCGAGGGATTTGTCAGCCCAATTTAGTTTCTTGTCAACGTTGTCATCGACTGTGTTCCGTCTGTCTGGGGTTGCATCTTTAAGACGGAGGCCGCACGTCACCGACACTGAAAGCCTTAATGATTAATAACATAAAAACAATCCCTCTTCGAGAGTTTGGACTGTGTTAATGAAGAAATATCGGCCTGCTGACCGTATTAATGAATGGATCTGTCATTCAAATGCACCCTCTGCATTTCCTCAGACTGTTTTCCAGTCAGTGGCTCCAGTGAAAAATATTTATTAAGACTGCATTAGCATTTACAATTCTGGATTAAAAACTGTTAAATGTTTTATTTCCACATTCAAACACATATGGTTTATCAAATTTTGGACAATACGTTTATGTGAGAACAATGAAAGAAATAGGACAAAGACACAGCTGCTAAATTTTAACATCCCGTTAAGATTCATCTCTACTTGTTCATGTTACAGCCAAATTTTAAGGATTTAATTGACACGTTTTTTTTTTTTAAATCCTGTTTTGTCAAGATTCATGTTATAAAAGTAGTTTCACACTGCACTTTCTCTTTGTACTAATTTTCACGTTATAAAATGCAACACGCTTGATGTATTTTTAACCTCAAATGCAGGTATTTTCAGTGTCTGACAAGCTTGGGAAAAAAACAGTCTATTTTTCTCAGTCTCTCATAAAATATTTAACGTGTCTAATTATAGAGGCCCGTGACTCACCCCGAGCTGTGAGATACGTAGGTGTTTTGGGGGTGAGAGATAAAAGGGAGGTCTGATGTCTTGCATGAAGGAATCATTTGTGTTATTGACAAAAAAGAAGAATCAAGCGATCTCTTTTCTTTCTGTGGTGTATAAGGTGCTCAGGTTGGTTCTTGCAACAACATCATGATTTTGAAAGCATCATGAATCACAAGAGCAATAATGAGACATGATCCGTTTCCTGTCATCATCATCATCTCAAACAGGTTACTCACTCCCCATTCATACTTGGATTTGTCCACAGGGGGCTGATTTAACTATTTGTATATTTCTTTTGATATTTTACCCCTTTTTGATAAAGTGATTTTTCTCTTGAGATTTTTTTCCAAGAAAGCTTTGTATTGATTTACCTTGACTACATTCTCCCTGTGATTCAGGTAACAAGACCAAACTTGCATCCATTCTGGGAGCTCTTTCAGTGTCTGGTCAGCTAGTTTGGACTGTTTTTAAGAAACTCTTGTTTTATTGTATTATTTGACATTTCTGTCCTGCTGTATTGTGTTACATTAATGTGGATGTATAAAGACTGATCAAAGTGATTTGTTTTGAGGATACAGAGTTTAAATATACTGTGGGTTTCAAATCTTTTGTGTGTGTTTCCTTTGCATCGCCAAGCTAGCACGCATTTACCTAAACACTAGAGGGCGCTGCAGGACAACAGTTACAATTGGTTGCTGGTCTCGGTCACTTTTTGCATTATTTCAATACGTAAAATGATCAAAACTGTAAATAATTGCAATTTACTCCTTTAAAAAAATGATACAATCTTAAACAAAAACCCTCAGTAACTGGAAACAGGTTAAAATGTCGACATTCACATACACCAGTCGTAATGTAATGGCACATGGTCACAGACCAATAAACACACTCTCGAGGGATTTGTCAGCCCAATTTAGTTTCTTGTCAACGTTGTCATCGACTGTGTTCCGTCTGTCTGGGGTTGCATCTTTAAGACGGAGGCCGCACGTCACCGACACTGAAAGCCTTAATGATTAATAACATAAAAACAATCCCTCTTCGAGAGTTTGGACTGTGTTAATGAAGAAATATCGGCCTTCTGACCGTATTAATGAATGGATCTGTCATTCAAATGCACCCTCTGCATTTCCTCAGACTGTTTTCCAGTCAGTGGCTCCAGTGAAAAATATTTATTAAGACTGCATTAGCATTTAAAATTCTGGATTAAAAACTGTTAAATGTTTTATTTCCACATTCAAACATATGGTTTATCAAATTTTGGACAATACGTTTATGTGAGAACAATGAAAGAAATAGGACAAAGACACAGCTGCTAAATTTTAACATGGAGCAGGCCATGCACGGTTATTTTGACACCTCGGCCATGATGGCATGTCTGGGCCTCATTTCAAACAGTTCACCCTCTCAAACCTGCCACCAAATTGCCACTGGAGAAAATTCCAGAACAAAGCCATGCAGGCCAGCCATGCTTTCTGCTCTCACCGATAATACCACTGAGTTGACGCTTCCAGATGGGCTTTGTTACATTAATACCAGCAGCCTGTTGATGCTGGGACATACTTTGGACCACGTGAGTGCCTAAAGAATGCATGTGATAGCCGTGCCATTGCAGAGAGTGCGTCATCGTGATGTATGGAAACTTAGAGGAGACACCTGTCTGTCTGCCACTCTCAGTGTGACTGTGGTTTCTCAGGTGGTTAATTGCGTTTGCATGAGTGACGCATTTTGACGTGTCGTAGTTCTAAGAAATCTCTCGAAATTAGGAGAGAAATGCAACCAAAGAATGGAAATATTATCTGTGTGTTGGGATAAACCAACTCCCTAAAATGTGAGTGCAAAAGAGTTATATATTACTTTAAATGAAAACCAGACAATAAGCATCAACAAAACTCTTAGCTTTATTTAGCATGTTTTGCATAACATCACATGTGGAAGGAAAATACTGAGTCACTAGGCCCTACAGCATAGATCTTAAATACAACATGAAATGAAACTAAATGAACACAAGCAATAAAGAAAAGCAAATCACACCTAAGCACAGACCGTGGGATGTGAGTGAGAAATGGGGAGCACAAGCAAATGAAGAAAACCGCTGAAAGATTTCTTTGCTCTGTCATTTGATCACGGACATGTCATGGGATCAGTTTCAGGACAGAAGACAGAAAGAGGACAAGTGTCACAGTTTCTCCAAACCCATTACGTCTCTCTCATTTCTTGATGTCTTCTTTTGTGACTTGAGCTGCGATGAAGTGAAAGAACCATTATTAGATTGCATCCTGCATTTACAAAGGGGGAAAAAGGCTACTACTGTAGAATTATCTAAAGTTACCTTCAGTGATGTTCAAAATAATTCATTATACATCTGAGTGACCTACAACAAACCTGCATGCATTTCAAAGCTACACCTTTGAAACGGATAAACCCATTTTATTAATTTTGGTCATGCAACTTTGAGTTATGAATATCACATTTTATGTTCATTTGAAATTATTTATTCTTTAAAAAACATTTAGATAGAAGTGGATAATCCCAAATATCCTATGTTATAGCCTATCATACATGAATTAGTGCACCTGCTGAAATAGTTTAGATAGACACTACCATTCAAAAGTTTGGGGTCAGTAAGTTTTTTTCTCTCTTTAAGAAATGAATATTTTAACAATTATTATTCAACAAGGATGCATTACACTGATCAAAAGCGATAGTAAAGATTAAAAAAGAAAAAAATCTTTAAAGAATCGAAAAAAATGTTACCACAAAAATATTAAGCAGGACAAATGTTTTTAACATTGATAATAATAAAAAAGATTTATTGAGAACCAAATCAGCATAAAAGAATGATTTCTTAAAGATCACGTGCTGCTAAATTCAGCTTTGCCATCATATGAATAAATTACATTTTTAAATCTATTAAAATAGAATTATAATAAAATTTCACAATTGTTTTGTTTTTACTGTATAAAAGATGTCTTTCAAATTATGAAAAATCTCACTGACCCCAAATTATTTGAATAGTAGAGTGCTTTAAACTTATGTGCAAAACTGGTGGCTCAGAGACCAAGGGTGCATCTCATTTTTTTGTTAACTCTCCATCCTTGTGTCCTTTTCTCACATCTTTTCCAGGAGTCTAAGCTCACAAGACACAAGGGAAAGATGCAAGAAGGAATTAAAGTATTAACTAAACTAAAAGTAACAGACTGAAAATTGCAAACTTCTTCATAGGATGTGAACCTGTGCATCCTTGCTCCTCTGAAAGCTTCCCCTCTCCTCACAGTGCTTTTAGAGAATTGATTTGTCCTTCATGATGGCAGAGTTTGATCGATTTCGGTATTGAGAAGCACCCAGACATGCTGGACTTGAGACAGAGGAGTGCTTTGTTAGAGAAAGCACAGGCAGTGTGGGTGTGATGACAACACATGCTTACCTTGGACACATTTCACATAGAGCAAACCTGAGCTTACTGTTTAGCTGAATGTTGAGGGAAACAGGAAGTAAGGAGGAAGTATTAAAGTGTGACACACAGCAGAAATCATGGATCACTGGATAGAGATCCATTTTGGAACTTCAGACACACTTCTAGGTCAAATCCAACAGCTATTAACCAAAATGACATTTTTGATTTATGCCAAGACGTTATCCATGTTTCTTTGTTTTGTTTGAAGTAAAAGTGTAATTCTAGACTTTTTTCCTACTCATTTCAGAGTTATAAAATAAAATGTTAATACAGACAGAAGCATGGATGGATTTTGATCTATATATCTCAGCATATATCTTTCATTTTATCATAACATAATTCTTAACATTCAGTGGTCATTCAGGTAAGTTTCATTCATATAGGACTCCACTGATTATGGTCCCTCATGCAACATTTAAAGGCATGGTTGACCCAAATATAAAACTCCTGTCAAGTTTATTTCTTCTGTTGAACACAAGAAATAATTTTTAAAATTGTGGCTAACCAAACAGTTGCTGGTCCCCATTGGCTTTCATAGTATAGAAAAAAATGCTATAGAAGTAAATGGAGACCAGCAACTGTTTGCTTACCAACATTCTTTAAAATCTCTTCAATTTGTGTACAACAGAAGAAAGAAACTGCTGGTTTGGAACAACCTGAGGGTGAGTAAATGATGACAGAATGTTCATTTTGGGGTTAACCATCCCTTTAAGCAGCACAACTGTTTTCAACATAATGATAGTAACAAGAAATGTATCTTGAGCACCAAATCAACATCTTAGAATGATTTATGGAGGATCATGTGATACTGAAGACTGGAGTAATAGCTGCTGAAAATTAAGCTTTGCCATAAAAAAAAAGAAAATATATATACATATATATTTATTAGTGTTGTCAAACGATTAATCGCGATTAATCACATCCAAAATAAAAGTTTTTGTTTACATAATGTGTGTGTATTGTTTATATTTATTATGTATATATAAATACACACATATACAGCATATATTTTGAAAATATTTACATGTATTTACATGTATATATTTATATTCATATAATTTATGTAATATATAAATATATTTAATATATAAACATAACATATTTTTCTTAAATATATACATGCATGTGTGTTTTTATATTTATATATACATAATAAATATACACAGCACACACACATATATTATGTAAACAAAAACTTTTATTTTGTATGCGAGAATATATTCCACTGTATATATATATATATATATATATATTTAAACATTACAAACATCTCACTGACCACAGACTTTTGAACAGAAATGCAATTAATAGACAAATCAAATTTTGTCTTTAGTATACGGTATATAACACTGAATTTTATCATCAACTGTTACTATGCAAATTTCTAGGTAGCTCTTGAGTTAGAGGCATGTACTTACAGCGAACTTCCAGTTTGCATTCTACTACGTCTTCTCCGCTGTCGTTGACCGCCTTACACATGTACACACCTCCATCAAATGGACACGGCTTACGGATCTCCAGAGTCAGCACACCCTGATTGCTGAACATGCGGTACTTGGCCTCATTTGTAATGTCCATCTTGTTTTTGTACCATGTGATTTTAGGCTGCACAAAACATTGAGATGGATTTAGAAATGGACTGTCTTGACAATTTTCTTACATAAACATTTATATGATAGATACTATTTTTTTTCCTCAGAGCCTGTTAATATCTGGGTTAAGATACTAGCTTGTAATATATTAAGCCATTAAATATTTCATGAGAAGGGTGATATGATTTTTTTTTTGTAATATGCACAAAAAAATGCTCAACAGTAGACTAATCTGAACTCTTAAAAGTGCCAGCTGTTTGGACCTTTTCTGTTTCAGCATGACAATATCCCTATGAACAAAGTGAGGACCTTTGGGATGAATTGTAATGCTGACTGTGAAGCAGACCCCATCAGTGACCTCGCTGATGCTCTTGTGTCTGAATGAGACCAAAAGCCTACAATTACAATCCTCAGCATAGTGGAAAGTGTGGAAGCTTACTTAAAGGGATAGTTCACCCAAAAATGAAAATTCTGTCATTAATTACCCTCGTGTCGTTCCAAACCCATAAGACATTTCGTTCATCTTCAGAACACAAATTAAGATATTTTGGAAGCTTACTTAAAGGGATAGTTCACCCAAAAATGAAAATTCTGTCATTAATTACCCTCGTGTCGTTCCAAACCCATAAGACATTTCGTTCATCTTCAGAACACAAATTAAGATATTTTTTGATGAAATCCATGAGCTTTCTGACCCTGCATAGACAGCAATGTAACTGACACATTCAAGGCCCAGAAAGGTAGTAAGGACATGATTAAATTTCATGTTCAAGGCCCAAAAACGTAGTAAGGGCATCTTTACATGTGACATCAGTGGTTCAACCTTATTTTATGAAGCTACGAGAATACTTTTTGTGTGCTATGAACAAAAGTGTTCTGTGTTTCCTAGCTTCATAAAATTACGGATGAACCACTGATGTCACATGGACTATTTTAATGATGCCCTACGTTTCTGGGCCCTGAACACGGTAGTTCCGTTGCTTTCTATGGAGGGTCAGAAAGCTCTCGGATTTCATCAAAAATATCTTAATTGTGTTCTGAAGATGAACGAAATGTCTTACGGGTTTGGAACAACATTTTTATTTTTATGTGAACTATCCCTTTAATTGTGATCTTTTTTATCTTACAATTTAGACTTTTATTCTCTAGAATTGCTGAACAAGCATAAATGACTGATGTTTTGGTGTTTCATATATTTGGACCTACAGTACAGTGCATGACCTTTGCTAATTGAGGTCACATGTGCTCACCTTTGGGATGCCTCTTACGGAGCAGCTGAGTGTAGCATTGTATCCAGCAATAACTGAGCGACTCACGAGAGGATGTGTGAACTTGGGGGCCTCAGAGAAATCATGCTCTTTGTAGGAAGGAGGCTTGTACACAATGCCTGTAAAGAAAACCAAAACATACATCAGGAGATCAGGGGAGCCACATGGGAATTAGAAAAACTTTAAATGAAACAGCCTAACCACTTCATACTTACAGAAGTGTTCTTGCTATCTACACTGCATACCAGTGAGCAGGCATGAGAATCTAGAATCTGGACACAAACAGTCACCTGTTTTCTGGATGTAGGCGCTGTCTTTGGAGAGGCAAGGCTCTGGACTCAGACCCACCATATTCATGGCATACACACGAAACACGTACTCATTCCCCATGATCAGGTCTGAGACCACACAGTTAGTGCGCCGATACTGCTCGTACACGTTGTACCATTCCTGCAAAGAAGAGAAAAACCACACACACCTAGTCATATATTGTGTACCACACTGTCAGACACATTTTAGTCTGATTAAAAGCCGTATCTGTTCTCCTCTGAAACTGACAAAACCATAGCTGTTGTCTGAAAAATATTAAAATATCCATAAAATAATATATTTTATATATACATACTACAGTTCAAATATTTTGACTCAGTAATCTTTTTGTTTAGAAAGACATTAATATTTTTGTTCAGCAGGATGCATTAAATTGATCACTATTTAAAGTAAAAACATTTAATATGAAATTAAATGAAGGATCATGTGACACTGAAAACTGGAGCACTGGCTGCTGAAAATTCATTGTTGCCATCGCAGAAATAAATTACATTTTAATATATATTAAAATAGTAAAGAGTAATTTTTTAAATTGAAATAATGTTTGACATTATGACTGTTTTACTGTATTTTTTATGAAATAACTGTTTTGTTAAGCATAAGTGGCTAAAATAAAAAATAACAATAATTTTACCTGAAAGGCAAAATTGCATGAGATTTTTAAGCATAAACATGCCTCACTAAATTCGTTATAATATTTATTTGTTTCCTTCGTTTTTCCAGTGTAACTATAAAAATGGGTATAATACAGCAAACAGTATGTGGGAACTATGTCACTACTTATCCTTGCTAATCTAAAACATTGTAGTGTGGTTCTCAGATTTCTGTCTATACCACTGTAAAATCATTGTCCATTGTTATAGACAATGCGGAAAACGCTGCAGGATCGCTTAGCGCATATATTAAGCCAAAGTGTCATTACTACAGTATGTTCGTGGGAGCAGTAGATGTTGAAGCAGGTAAATGGCCTGCCCATGAATGTGCCCCAAAGCCTGCAGCCTAAAGTGCTTTTATATTTAGCAGCAGACCATCTCCGATTTCTGATTGAGATTGTCCTGTGAAACCTGATAATCCGGTGTCTTCCTGCCTGCTGCTCTGGACACAGGGAGAGGAATAGACTAGCTCTAGTAACAATGTGAGGTGAAACCCAAACCGGGTGCTTTTTATTTAGCCGCTAACCTTAGTGGCTCAAGAGTACAAAGGGGTAAAGAGAGCACTATAATGACAGCACTTAAATCAGGGCAAGGCCGTGGGCTAAGATTACAGCATGCTTGCACCTAAGGGGGCACAGCTGCTCAAGGGTCATTTTGGAGCTTTGGGTACTGGATGTTCCGGATGCTGTTCCCCTGGCCCACAATTCAGTGCCACTGGCCAACTGTATGTCACAAGAGAGGCTATAAACTCATAGTCTCTCTGCACTGCTGTGCCACTGATAAATAGTGTACATACATTACTCAATTACAGTGATCACAAGCTTAGCTGCTTTAGATAGACAATGGCAGGCACGGGGAGGCTTACGAACCCACTAACTCTTTCTCTCAATTCGAGTTTGATTACTAACAGTACTTGACATATGTACTCTAAAAGTACATATGTACAGTATGACTCTGTTAAAGAAACAGGAAATGAACAAAATAAAATACAATTCTCCATTTTAGCAAAAACACAAATTTGTAAGTTTGGGATTACCATGGTTTTCTTATCAGCCTTCTGGATGGTGTAGCCTGTGATGTCACAGTTGCCATTATCCTTGGGTGGTTTCCACTCCAGGGCAACGTTGAAGCCCCAAACATCTATCACCTTTAAATTTTGGGGTGGGCCTGGCAGGTCTGACAGTAGAAAAGAACAAAATGTGTTTTGATGTGTGTTTTGACACACTTGTATTGTAAATAAGATAACATATTCTGGTACTCCAAACTGTGAATGTTATTCTTGTGTAATTGTGTCAAATGTAGTCGACAATACAGGTTAAATTTACAGCGTATGCTGTCAAACAGGTCCTAGTAACTCACCAACAATCTGTATATTCACACTGGCCCTGTCCTCCACATTCTCAATTTGCACTTGAACTTCATACTTCCCAGAATCCTTTCTCTCAGATCTCCTGACGAAGAGGATGGTATCAGTGTCGCTGTTTCGTATGCTGACCTGCTTAGGGTCCAGAGGCTCGTCGTTCTTTGTCCAGGTCACTTGAGGTCGTGGTTTACCCTTAAAAGTTAGGTGGGTGAAGAACGAGTCAAGACATCTCATTGTTCACTAACTATATTACTAACAGGAAACAAAGAAAAAGTACTTTTATAAGTGGATAGATAGATAGATAGATAGATAAATAGATGTTTTTGGGCACTACAGGAGTGTTACAGATGCCATTCAGACTTGTGCCATTGACTACCATCTGTATGCAGCCTCTCTCATTGAATTTCACATAGAGCTCAGAGTATTTATAGAGTGAGAGGATGTATATCTATGTTTCACAAACTGGGTTCTGTAAACAAACAAGTGGAGAAGTTACACTCTAGCCAAACACTGAAGCTCTAGCTGTTGGAGGTCAAAGTCTGCATCAAAGGAGGACAGCCAATGGTTTCATATTGCGACAAATAATACTGCTGGATACAGCAATACAGAACTTTGCCGGATCTTTTCATGCAAATCTAAATTGTTTGAATGGATTAGTCACATGTTCCGCAGCATAATTTTGTTAGGGATGTGCACGTTTCAAACTCAATCTTAAGGATGACTTTTCTCACCTGGAAGGGGATTACCAGGTTAATCATTTCTCCTACTTTCTTGATGAGTGTCTGGCGGAGGTTACGGGGGAGCCAGATTTTGGGTCGCTCTGCAATAACAGAATGCAAGTGATTCACATGGTGGCCGTGTCTAATTTTCTATCTCATTTCCTTCCCAACAGTGAACCGTAATGCGATGCAATAGATGGATCTTCACTTAAAAATAAAGCTCATTTGCCTGAACATTAGCATTTATAAGCTTAGTTTCATTCTATTATCAGGTAGACTCATCTGTAGCAAGAGGCATTAACATATGGGACAGACAGACAGACAGACAGACAGTCAGATAGACAGACAGACAGACAGACAGACAGACAGCTAGCTAGATAGATAGATAGATAGATAGATAGATAGATGTTTTTGGGCACTACAGGAGTGTTACAGATGCCATTCAGACTTGTGTCATTGACTACCAACTGTATGCAGCCTCTCTCATTGAATTTCAGTCATAGAGCTCAGAGTATTTATAGAGTGAGAGGATGAAGATCTGTGTTTCACAAACTGGGTTCTGTAAACAAACAAGTGGAGAAGTTACACTCTAGCCAAACACTGAAGCTCTAGCTGTTGGAGGTCAAAGTCTGCATCAAAGGAGGACAGCCAATGGTTTCATATTGCGACAAATAATACTGCTGGATACAGCAATACAGAACTTTGCCGGATCTTTTCATGCAAATCTAAATTGTTTGAATGGATTAGTCACATATTCCGCAGCATAATTTTGTTAGGGATGTGCACGTTTCAAACCCAATCTTAAGGATGACTTTTCTCACCTGGAAGGGGATTACCAGGTTAATCATTTCTCCTACTTTCTTGATGAGTGTCTGGCGGAGGTTACGGGGGAGCCAGATTTTGGGTCGCTCTGCAATAACAGAATGCAAGTGATTCACATGGTGGCCGTGTCTAATTTTCTATCTAATTTCCTTCCCAACAGTGAACTGTAATGCGATGCAATAGATGGATCTTCACTTAAAAATAAAGCTCATTTGCCTGAACATTAGCATTTATAAGCTTAGTTTCATTCTATTATCAGGTAGACTCATCTGTAGCAAGAGGCATTAACATATAGTGTCTCTAAACACAATCTAGAAGACAAAAAGCTGATATATTTGAACCTCTAGCAGTCCACATTGTGCAAAACCCCATCACTCTAAAATGTTGACCTTAAATAGGCTATCAAAACATTTTAAGATCATTCTCTGTGTAACTCACGCATGATTTCACGGATGGTGACTGCTTGTTGCAATGTGGCAGGAAGGCTTGGGCCTGCCATGTTATAAGCCCTCACGCGGAACTGCATCTTCTCTCCAGTTGGCAGGTCATGGACGATCACAGTGGTTCTTTCTGTGAGACCCGAAAATGCAGGAATCCATTCATCAGCTACAGAGATGAAATAAAGGTTTCAAACACAGAGCATTGAGAATTTATTCTGAATAGTACTCTGATGCAGTTAAAAAAAATTATATGTTTTACACCTGAATTTATGAAGCTATACTACCGCTCAAAAAGGTTGGGGTCAATGCGACTTTTTTTAAGGAAACTTATACTTTTATTCAACAAGGATGCTTTAAATTGATCAAAAAAATTACATTGTGAACTTTATTTTCATCAAAGAATTATGAAAAAATGTTTCTTGAGCACCAAATCAGCATACAGAATGATTTCTGAAGGATCATTTCTTCAGTGAAACTGAAGACTGTAGTAATGGCTGCTGAAAATTCAGCTTTGCCATCCCAGGAATGTTTTTGTTTTAATAGAAAACAGTTATTTTAAATTGTATCAATATTTCACCATATTTCAGATTTTTGATAAATGCAGCCTTGGTGAAAATAAGAGACAAAATATATTTAAAAATCTACTGACACCAAACTTTTTTAAAACTGGTGTATTCTCATTATAAACACATTTAAAGAAATTCTGTCAAACATATAAATCTTTAATCCATCCCATACTTACAGCCTTCTTTGCAGTACTCAACCCCATAGCCTTCGAGTTCAGCTGAGCCTATCCTCTCTGGAGCCCTCCATTTCAGAGAGATGGTGGTATCGCTGATGTCATCCACACACAGGCCAGTGGGCTCGCTGGTCGGAGCTGTGGACAGGAAGTTGATACAAATGAGTATGTGTTTCAGTCAAAAGAAACTATGTTCTTGTATAAAGGTTTGGCCAAGTACCATTTCCTTTGTACTGGCAGCTGGAGTAAATCAATCATGTACCATCTGACACTCTTATTTGTCTTTCCATTATCACTTTAGCCAATAAATTGGTTAGGATTTTTGCACCTAGCTCTGAAATGATGATGTACTAAGGATTAGCTTTGTCAACTGACAGCAAGGAAAACCCTTGTGTGTATGATGTATTTTGAGTGCAACATTAGCTGTATTACACTTATATACTGTTACTAAGCCATCAAAGACAGAGATAGTACTGGAGACTTTTAATACATAGCTGGATTTACTTGGTCTTGTCACTGTGGTCTCCAGTAAAGTTCCACTAAAGAATGTGAGAAGAGCATAGCGTTGTCACTAAACTAAGCAGCCATGGAAACTATGGACGCAACCTCAATTGTGTGACGTTCATCTCCACTTACCTTTGAGACTACCTTCACAGATAGCCTTCCATTACTGACAAGAATAACCAACATTGCTTGAATGAGTCTGAGTTTAACTTAGGGTAGTGGTGATATGGGCCTCCTGAAGATATACATGCTGTCTGCTGTGATTTGTAAGCAAGCTCCAGTCTAAAATGTTTGTGCCATATTTAAGCGCCAATGACATGCTCAGGTCAAGCTGTGTATTTATGAAGACTGTGAACTTGCAGCAAATCCAAGAACATCTATTCATATCTAGTCAATAGTTATCTAGAGTGGAAAAATGATTCAAGTCATTGACATGCAAACAACCACTCTAAATATGAGGTCAATAGAAATAAACAGAGCGAAATGATCAGGCTTTGCTTTGGTATGCTTATTCAGGCCTTAAGGTGCATTCACATTTACCATCCTTCTGCAAATTTTCATTGTAAAATCTAGGCCTAGTCATTTCAACAGGAATTTGCAATTGGGAATGAGAGTGAAAGATTTGCCCATGTGGATTTTGCATCGGGTTCAAGGTGCAACTTGATACAACTAGAAGAACACCACAAGTGACTTCATTATGAAATGTGCTTTATACATTGCTACTCTACTGACAATTAACATTTTTTGCCCGAACATTTCACTAATGTAACCATATCTTTGAATGCAACCGTTCACACAATCTGCTTGTTAAGTCATGACGTAAGTAATACTGTTTCCGGGCCCAAGCCTCTACTTGTTTCAATTGAGACTACTATCTCAACAGCATATCATTACACAAGCTTACAATCCAATACCCATGTGGACAGGCATTATACAACTGGTTTAGGTTTTAATGCTACTCTATGCCGTATTCTTGAAATAAGTTAATGACAATGATGCATCAAGACAGCCGTAAAAAGATATATAAAGATGTCACGGAGAGTGGAATAATCCCTGGAGATTAATAATCTCCACAAAAGATAGTTAGAAATAGATGCCTACTGCCAACAGGTTTAGGCTCTGGTTCCGGCTCTGGTGGGGGAGCAGTTTCCTCTGGAGGTGCTTCTGCAGATGGTGCCCCTTCCTCTCCCGGTGGTGCTGCTTCTGCTGGAGAAGCTCCATCTTCAGGAGCAGCAGGAGTTGCCTCCTCAGCTGGAGGTGCAGGAGCTTCAGCACTGGCCTCTTGTGCAGGTTCTTGTGGAGGTGGTGCTTCTGGCTCTGGCTCTTTGGTTTCTGCTGGGACATCGGGCACTGGCTCGGCCGGTGGTGCTTCAGCCGGCGGTGCCTCAGCTGGCTTCTTCTCAGCAGTCTTGGGGAGCATCGGTTTGGTCATTCTGTCTCTGGATCACTTCAGTCTGGTGAGTTTTACAAGTAGAGCTTCCTGAAAAGTGTCTGTCCGTTCTGTAACACCTGCTGTGGTCTTCTCTGGGCACAGTAACGGTGACAGGCAAGAAACAAAGGAAGTGCACTGTCCTGCCCCCTCCTCTCTTTTGACAATGCAGTAGATACAGCTTTGCAAAGTGCTAACATGCCATTATTTATAGAGAAGGATGCCATGGATAGTTTCCTAATCAGCTGTCTTGTAACAGACAACAGTCTACACAGATAGCAATGCTTTTAATGCAGCTCACCATAAGATTGTTAAAGATGAGCAAAAAATGAATGCATCATTAACATGTCTATTGTTTGAACTGAAAAGGACCTTTTCAGACCACTTTAAAATAACACAACCTATTAATTGCACCACTTATATGAAAAGATGTGGCTAAATAGCTCTATGTCTCTGGAGAGAAACAGTAGCCCTTATGGGACAGTTCATCCAAAAGTGAAAATTCTGCCATCATTTACTCACCCTCATGACGTTCATGACATTGACTTACATTCTTCTGTAGAACATTAAAGAAGATATTTTGTAGAATGTTGGTAACCTAACTGTTTCAGTTCCCATTGATTCGCATTGTATGGCCAAAAAATAAAATGGAATGCAATGGGAACTGAAACTGGATACCACAGAAGAACGACGTGAGGGGTGATTAAAGAATGATGTTATTTTTGTTTTGTTTTGTTTCGTTTTGTTAAAGTATCCCTTTACTTGACAAGCAGATCTTGGATCTTTCCAAAAATAGCAATATTGAATCACAATGTATCATAATGAAAGCAGTGGATGGAATCCATAAAACTGGCATTCAGCATATGCCATCCTCCTGATTAGCCACTACATATTAAAATTAAATATCTGCAACAGAGGCTTAAAGAAATGCAGGGGAAACAAACAAGTTCCTAATATGTAAGCAAAGTTATAAATCAAAGCAATGGAACTCACCAACTGGCACAAATGGTTGGGAGGCAGCACTGGGGCGTGACATGCCGATGGTGTTTACTGCGTAAACACGCATTTCGTAGGCTACACCCTCAATCATTCTCTTGGCTTCATATGTGGTCTCTTTATAAGGATCAAAATTGAGTCTCATCCATCTATAGCTCTTTTTCTTCTTCCTTTCAAGAACGTACCCTAAAAGACATTAAGAGCACATTGTTATAATCATGCATTTCCTCTTCAGTGCACATTTAAAAGGGGATTTTCAGCAATATTATAGGTCATTTTTCATTAGGTTGTTTTTTCATAATATGTAGGCTACTTCACTTAACTTCAAGTCTGATGAAGTTTGTGTTAAGTTAGTGGTTGAGTAAAATGTATTTATAGTTTTTGGGAACGTGATGTCAACAAGATTTACTTAATAGAATATGAACTACTTATAGTAAAGCTATATATAGCTCTGTAGTAATACTGTGAACTATTATTATTAAGTCACCTATGACTGGCTGGCCACCATCAAAGAGTGGGGGGTCCCATTGAACAATGCATGAATCTTCACCGACACTAAGGATTCTGGGAGCTTCAGGTGGGTCTGGCACATCTGTAAAACATCAAAAGCTTAGTCACGCCATTCCTTCTGTACAGCTAATATGCAGCTACATTAAAGGCATTTTGCTCTCAAATGGCAGCTCTGTTCTATACATTTGAATACTGCAAACCTCCTGAAGGCAATACATAATAATAATAAACAGACAGAAAAAGATGTGGACAGTTTCGTTTGTGGCCTTTTGATGCATTATATTTTAGTGCAGTTCTGAAGTGAAGTGTACAGTTCTGAAGTGTACAAAAGAGTACTGCAACATAGCCCATAATGAAATCAGGGCCTAACTTCAGCCTCCCAGAGAACAGCTGTGAAACGTACCCATCGTAATGTGGTTTAAAGAAGCTTACCAACAACTTTGACATTAATGTCAGCTGTATCCTCTCCAGCAGGATTGCGTACAATGACAGAGTACACGCCCTCATCCTGACGCTCCGCCCCCTCAATGGTAAAGATACAATGGCCTTTGGTACTCTCCACATGGACACGCCCATCTGAGTCTGTCAGCACCTGAACAACCAATCAAAACCACTTGTTAAAAATGTTAAAAATCAATCTGGATCGATCACAGGCCTTCAAATTCAACTCTGAATTCAGGCAATCAGGAATAGATCACAGAGGAAGATCTAATATAAAACTTGCCAAAATGCCAAAACACCCATAGATACCACAAATATCTGAATTATCAGATAATATACGTTACCTGTTAAATACCCCCATGAATGGATGGTGCTTACCTTTTATTTTCAAACTTTATACTTTACGAACTTTAGACAATAAAAGATTCACTCACCTTGTAGACACAGTATTCTACAGAGTTGTGTGTGGTGTGTGTGAAAAAACTTGCTTCATAACTGTCAAGATCCCAAAAGTATGATGATTTGTGTGTCAAAGTGATGCTTGTGTTAATGTTATAGCAGCTTGTTTCCTTTTTACCCAGAAAAAGACAAACCATAGCTAAAGTGGAGAAGAAAAAAGATGCTTTATCAAATTTTAACAATTTCAATCACTAAACTATATATATATAAAAAAAGAAATACTTAATATATATATATATATATATACATATATATATGGAGTATGCCCCTGGATAAATTGATCAAGACTGCAACATATGTCAATAACATCACAGCCAAAGCAAGAAGCATACAAGACACATGATTATGTGCAGTGTACAAGCAGTCGGGGATTGTTAAGGCCCAAACTCACTTCACCGTTCTTCACTGTCCATGTATGCCTTGGTTCAGGTCGCGACTCTCCCTCCTTAAAGCTACCCTACATGAGCAGAGCAGAAGCTGTGAAGCCATGGCAACCATGTCAGAGGTTAAGTGTGAGAAATTGAACTGTCAACCTTCCATCTCAGCACAAAACTCCCAGTCCCAGTGAGTCTCGACAAGACTTTCTGGTTATGGCTGGGAGATGTTACAGTACCTACCTTTCAAGGCTTCTGAAGCCCAGATGATGGATCTCCTGTTACATTTGTAGGACAACATGGCAAATCGTAAAGAATTACAGTACACATATAAAGCATACCACAAACTGCAGGTGAATTCAAAAACATAATTTGTCCTCAAAAAATGATTTTCTAACTAAATAACATTCTAAACGAAAACAGGGCTGACAGGGCTGCATTTTTCAAGCAGATCTTACAGATCATTACTGCCAATGGTTTCTACAATCTACTTAGGCTTACAATGCTTTTGGGAAACACAGCTCAGACCTATTCGCTCAGACAGGGATTGTTAGAAATCGATACCAGACAAAATTTTATGAATCGCTCCTACCTTTTCTCCTTTTGTCCAAACCACAGTGGGGGCAGGATCTCCAGTAATTGGTACATCTAGTCGCAGTTTGTTTCCAGCCACAACCAAGATTGTGGACTCAGCGGTGCGGCCCATGCAGTCCAGATGAATCTTGGGAGGATCTTTAAAAAAATTTTTGACACATTTCTAAAAATTAAGTGTTCCAAAAAAAGGGTTACTTTCTTTCATTTCAATATTTATGGTTTAATGTAGTTACCAGAAACACATCATGATTATAAATTATATTAATGCTGTTTTTATTTTTTACCTTGGCGAGGAACAAAGTCAATCTTGACCTCTGTAAAGATAAAACACAATAATTTCAAAAACAATGGCACAGATTTTTATTCATTTGTTTTTTTAAAGAGCAGTTTAAACTCACATTCTTCAGTAATAATTAAAAGGATGTACCTAAAAAGTTGAGCTTGGCAGAGAGATTGAAGGCATAGCCCTCAGGAACGAAGGTGTAGTCACCCTCATCCTCTGGCTTTACCTCATCAATGGTCAGTTTATGAATCCTAAATATAAATAAAAAAGTAACTTCACAATATAAACAACTTAGCAGTGTTGCACGGTTGTAACAAATAGCGAAGTGATGTTGTAACATCCATATTTTCTGTATTTTTTAATTTATTAAGAAGGGACCTGGCGTTAGCACTCGACAAACTCTACTTTTCTGACGAAAGTTTGTTTATCATTTCGGTTTTGTTCATCTGTTTTGATTCAGAACCAGTGAATGATTCTTTGAATAGGTTCTTTTCAAAGAATGAATCAAAAGGGTTCACGATTTAGACTGAAACTGAATGTGTTCTTCAGTCAAAATGCTGATAGTACGTTTACCATGCCACCATGTAAGGACTTTGTTACTGAATTTAACAGTGCATTAACAAGCTCCAATGCGCCTATGAGGAGATCAAAGTCAGCCCGCACTCTTGCCTCAATGGCTGAGGCTGATTCTATTGGGGTGGGTTGGGCACCTGAAATTGAACAGCCGGTAGCAGCATTGGTGGTATCACCAGATGAAGCACTTAGAGGCAATGTACGCTGCCCAAGTGCGCAATGTGGTCGTACTGACACATTACTGAAAAAAGCATATGAGTCTGTAGCCTACATAACCCGAGCGGAGAATACTATTTGCCAACTACTGCTTGCCTGTAACACCACATTGGAGTCAGCGAATGTTGACCCCTCTGTACCTCAGTTCTTACAGACTGCCCTGTTGACTATAGGTCATGTGACGCGTGAACTTGGGACACTGTCGGCGACCCTTCTAACAGCACAACGCCAGGTATGGCTTGCTCAGGCAAGGTTGCCTGAAGATTGTAAGACATTGAGGGAACTATCAATTGTACCGGGGCATCTCTTTGGCCCCAACATTTCTGAACTATTAGAAAAGAGAATGAAGTTATCAGAGGCCACACGACAGTTAACTCAGGCCCCACGGGCTCCTTCTTTTAGGATGCCATTGACACCGGCTCACCCACGCTACTCAAGCTCAGAGCAGCGGTTGCATCACCACAGCGGTCCACAACTTCAAATGCCACAGTGACATAGAGTGGCTGAAGAGACTCAGTCGCGCTGCCCTTTTCCCCGCCACCATCAAGGAGGGCCCCCCCCCCTCCCCCCGACACACACAGGCAGAAACCCGAAACCCTGAAGTTCCTGGGCCGGCAGTCGGCGTTTCACTGTACAACACCTACATTACTGGGAAATTCAACATCCGACCCCTGGGTTCTGACGACTCTGAACAAGGGATACAGTCTGCAGTTCCAACGCCGGCCTCCAAGGTTTTCAGGAATTCTTCCGACAGTCGTCAAAGATTCAACCAGTTTAATGACCCTTTCCATGGAAATTTGTTCGCTGTTGTTGAAAGGAGCCATAGAGAAAGTCCCCCTTCTCAGACAGAGAGAAGGTTTTTACTCAACTTACTTCCTCGTTCCAAAAAAGGATGGCGGTTTTCGTCCAGTTTTCGATCTGCGACGCCTCAATGTGTTCCTAAAGTGTCTTCCCTTTCAGATGTTGGGCACAGTCGACGTTCGATCTGTGATGAAATGAGCCAGTTATGTGAGTGTAGATTTGAGGGATGCTTACTTCCATGTTCCCATTGCTCTCCACCACAGAAAGTTCCTAAGATTCAGCTTTCAGGGTCAGGTCTATCAGTTCAGAGTCCTGCCATTCGGGCTATCTCTGGCTCCTCGTGTTTTTACGAGATGCATGAGTGCGGCCCTGTTTCCTCTTTGGTCCAAGGGCATTGACGATTGGCTTCTCTGTGCCCCAACAAGAGTGCATGCTCTACGCCAGTAACTAATTTTCGGCAGCCGAAATTTCAGTGCATCTCTAATTATTGGAATAATATATCTAATATATCAGAAATGGATATTATATAATAGATGCTTTTTTGAACATTTTAGCAATTTAAAAATATTAAAAAATGATTTTTTTACACGGCACCCCTGCTCTCGACAGACGGCACCCGGTTGGGAAACACTGCTCTACGCGACACCAAGATTGTTCTGGAGCACATACAGAATCTGAGCCTTACTGTGAATGACACAAAAAGTAATTTGGTTCCAGAGCACACCATAACCTTCATAGGAATAACGCTCAGTTCTGTCACAGTGTCTGCTACACTGTCTCACACTCGGACAGACAGTATTTTTCAGTTACTGACTCGTTTCCGCCTGGGAGCAAGGATAACTTATGGTGTCCTTCTACAACTAATGGGGATGTTGGCTGCTGCCACAGCTGTGATTCCCTTAGGGTTGCTACACCTCAGGCCCCTTCAGAGGTGGAGCAACAGCCTAGGGCTAAACTCAACGAGACATCATTATCACATGATTGTTGTCTCTCCTGCTTGTGTCCGAGCACTGAAACCCTGGAAACGGGAAACATTTCTGAGGGCTGGAGTGCCACTAGGGGTGGTGCCTTCTCATCGAGAAGTGATCACAACCGATGCTTCGCTAACAGGATGGGGGGCAACATGGAACCAGAGGGGGATTGGTGGTCACTGGTCAGCAAAGGAGGCCTTATAACATATCAGCGTTCTAGAACTGAAGGCAGTGTATCTAGAACTACAACACTTCCTACCAGATCTGTTAGGCCGCATGTGCTTGTCCGGTCTGACAACACGTCGACAGTCTTTCGTTTGAATCACCAGGGCGGCACCCTGGTCTCTTGCATCTTTACAGCTAACCGCAAAATCCTCAGATGGTCTCAGGGCCGACTGGCTTCATTAAAGGCAGTGTATCTCCCAGGATCGGACAATCAAGTGGTAGTTGCTCTGTCCAGAGATCTACTGCTTCCAGGTGAATGGAGGCTTCACCCGGATGTAGTGCAGCTGATTTGGCAACAGTTCGGCAAGGCAGAGGTCGATCTATTTGCCTCGGAGCTAACCACACATTGCCGTTGGTGGTTTGCGAGGACCAAGACATCCAGCCCATTGGGACAGGATGCTTTAGCTCACGAGTGGCCGAACTGCCTATTGTACGCGTTCCCTCCTTTTCCACTTCTATGGGAGACCCTACATCGAATATTCCTGTCCAAACACAGGGTGCTTTTAGTGGCACCTCGTTGGCCAGCCAGACCATGGTTTGCTCTTCTTCTGAGTCTGTTATAGGACGAACCATGGCAGCTTCCCATTAGACGGGACCTGCTATCTCAGCTGAACGGCCGTGTTTGGCACCCAGATCCAGCTCGTCTTCAGCTTTGGGTTTGGCTAGTGGGTCCACTTCTCAGTTAACTGATTGTGAGCCAGCAGTACTGAACACTACTGGTAACGCTAGGGCTCCTTCAACACGCCAGCTTTATGCTGCTCGGTGGAGGATTTTTCTTGTTGGTGTGGGGATCAAGGACTTGACCCAGTTCATTGTACTGTGCCGAAAGTATTGAGTTTTTTTGCAGCATCTTTTAGATGACAACAAGGTGGCTTTTACCTTAAAGGTTTATGTTGCTGCCATATCTACTTATCATGCCCCGGTTGATGGTGCATCCTTGGGGTCTCACAACCTTGTATGTAGTTTTCTGAAGGGAGCAAGACGTATAAAGCCTGTTCGTTCTACTCCCTTTCCTGTTTGGGACTTGCCACTTGTTCTAGAGTTTCTTTGCACACCGCAATTTGAACCATTGGATGTTGTGGATATTAAATGGTTGTCCTTAAAGGTATCTTTCCTGTTAGCCATTGCTTCTGCTAAACGCGTTTGCGAGCTTCATGCCCTGTCAGTGAGTGTACCGTGCTTACACTGGTTACCAGAGGATTCTGGGGTCTAAGGTCTTGTCGCCACAATTTGTGAATCAGTCTATTAATTTGACTGCTTTTCAACCTCCTCTTTCTCCTTCCGATGCAGGCGGGGGGAGGTCTCATCTTCTCTGTCCTGTAAGAGCTTTGAGGTGCTATGTTAAGTCTACTGCTCCTTTTAGACAGACAGATCAGTTATTTGTCTCTTATGGTGAGGTACACAAGGGTGCCCCCTTGTCTAAGCAAAGATTATCACGTTGGATTGTTGAGGTGATAAAGCTAGCATATAGTAATTCTAACCAGCCTTTATCAGTGGGTGTTACTTGTCACTCTACTAGGGCTGTCTCTTCATCTTGGGCTGCCTTACGGGGCATTTCCTTGGGGGGAGTCTGTGCAGCTGCTACCTGGTCCTCTCCATGTACCTTTGCACGGTTCTACAAGGTAAACGTGGCTGCTTCCCATGATGTGAGTTCTGCAGTCCTTCTGGAAGATCCTTGATGTTTGCAGGTGGGTGGCATTCCTCATGACTGTGTTGGTATGTGTCATCCACTAGTGCTTAGCACCGCCTCTGGCGGTCAGGAGGAATGAAACAGAACGCTAGTTGTTACGTATGTAACTGTGGTTCTGTGAATCCCGGATGACCGCCAGAGTTCCTCATCATTCAGAATGCGCGAGAAAGCATTCCGAGGCTGGGCATCGAGCTGCTGTGGTTTATATCCTCGCATCTCGGTCTACGTCATGACGTGACTTTGTTGTTATTTTTTCTCGGCCTATCTAGCTGATGCAGCGATTATCTACTAGTGCTTAGCACTGCCTCTGGTGGCCATCTGGAATTCACAGAACCACAGTTACATACGTAACTAGCGTTTCTTTTACAACTTTTACAACAGAGCAGAGGGAACAAAAAGAACGCTGGGTGAAGGTACAGGTCAAGAAATTCCAAAAATGCCTAAAAAACTAAAATTACCATGAAGTTACAATGGACTATGACATTTTAGACATGTTTTTGGGATTTAAGTAAGCACAATACTTGAGCGGTACCATAAAAATGCCACATGACTACGATGGTGTAGTTTACTTTTTAAGACACTAACACTGTTTTTATTTATATTTTATTATTTAAATGTTATTTTACTAATATTTCATTATGAATACCATGTTTTATTATACTTTACATTTTATACCTCTTTTAGAGCTGCTTTTGCTTTTGGCAGTGTGCAGTGTTTTTGCAGGTTGAGTTACTTGTATAGCTACCATTTAGTTTAGCTAAATCTAAACACGCATGGTTTAGCTAAACCATGTTTTTTTTTTTTTTACCTAAATTTGAAGAATGAACCTTCATTTGAGACTTTTACTTATAGACATGAGGAAATCTCCAACTTAATATTTAGTAACACACATGCACTTACCTGCCAATGTGTGTGATATGAGTTCTGGCATCAGGTTTCACCTCCACTCCATTTTTGTACCAGATGCCTTTCACATTCTCATCAGAAACTTCACATTTGAACACAGCCTGGTCTTTGGCCTTCACCGTCAGGTCAGCAATGTTTTGATAGACCTCTAGCTGTTTCTCTAAAGGTCAGAGGTCAAAGAGAACACAGTTATCACACATGACCAAAACTAATTATGGATGCTTACCACATTACACCACAAAAGCTATTCTAGCATATGTTATCACTACTAACTAAAGCGCAACTTGGAACTAACATGTTTTTAGATGTAACATCATAGTAACATGGAAAACCTTTGAAGTACCTTGATGTAACATGTAAACACTATAGTTTGTGAATATACCTAGTAAATGTTCTGTACCCATAGTATTGACATCTGATACTGTGCCATTTTTGTAACGGATTTAGGCAAGTTAAAAATTTATAAAATGTTAATAAAAAAAAAAATGCATTTTTTATTTTATTTTTAGAGCTTGACAACCCTGGTCACCATTTGCATTAACATCCTGCCTGTTGTGGTTTACGGAAGAAAGAAATCATATGGTTCTGCAGCAACATGCAGGTGAGTAACAGATTCATGTTTGGGTGAACTATCCCTTTAAGATAATAAAGAGAGGTGGGGTAAAGAAAGGTAACAATCCCACTGATGGGCTGGTAGAGTTACAGTATTACTGAGCAGCTTTTTTTTTTCTTGGCACCTCTTGTACTTGATCAAAAGCCCAGACAAACTGGTAGCAGACATACCTGGGTATCAGTTTGCTTGTAAAGTGCTATACATGCTTCAAGACTCAGAATAGGAGACAGAGGGAGTAGAGACGGTGAGAAAGAGACAGAAGCAAACAATAAAAAGAAATGGGAGAGAAAGGGAATGAGTCATAAATCTTTCTTAGATGCTATTAAAAGAGAGGGATGGAGCAGTGTGTGCCAATGACAGAAAGAGAGAGTGAGGGAGGAACAGACAGAGTCACCTGCCCTGTTAAAATATATGGGTCAGGCGGTCTAACAATAGCTGGCATGTTGGCATTGTGAATGTTAACCTTGTACAAAAGTGTTGGTGGCCATGTTTTCTAAACTGATGAGAGGTGAAGTTTGAATGACTACTTTATGTGCTAACAGTAATATGGCACTCAACAATACTCAATAACAGTACTCAATAGTAACAACCTCTAAAATGTAAAGCTTGATTTATGAGCATTACAGCGTGTTAGTGGGAGCAATTGGAATAAATCAAATGGCTGACATAGTAAAGGACTAACGATTTATATTAAGTTGATAGCTGCTAATCTTTTCTCATTGCTTACATAAGCTTTTACACCGACCCCCAAGCGATGCAACTCTACATCAGATGCCGGTTCATTCTAATCAGTTTAGATTAAAGACACAAAACCACATTATTACCCCTTTACACTTGTAATATTAAAGTCCTACATTGTGGCATTCCAGTACTAGGAACAGTATCTACTTTTGCCTTTCTCTAATCATGAAAGTCATCCACTATTCAAGAGAGGTGCCATAAACCGCCAATGACTTTCTCATTCCATTCTAGGACACTTGTGAGGTGCTAAAAGGTTGCTATGACCTTTTCCAGGCACTGATCATTTACAGCCCAGGGTGATATAGAGCCTTGGCTACAGCTATGGCAGAACCAGCACTCACTCACACACCACCATCTGTCAGTCAGTGTGACTCACCCAACCAGCCAGCCAGCCATGCTAAAAGAAACACATATGCCATCTACTGGACTTCTGTGGAATGCCAGGACTCTGACTCATCCAGGACAGCTTGAGAAATGGTCACCTTTTCTAAACTCTTCTCTTGTGTTGTTTGATATCTTTGGTGTACTGCAGGCTAGTACAGATATAAGCTTTTCATGCTCATTATGGATGCACATTTGTCACTACTAACGGAAGGGAAAAGGAAGTGTGTGCATGTTGACAGATCTACCATTTGACTTGAGCCCCCTCTTCAGACACTTCACACTCAAACTCTACTCGTTCTCCCTTCATAACCATCTGATCCTCTAGGTTACGTACGATCAGAACAGGAGGCTCTGAAGGCAGAGAGCAATAAAAAACAAAAATGCATAAATAATATAGCTAAAAAATATTTAAAATAATATCAAATATTTACTGGTCTATAACATTTAGTCTTTTCTTAGAGATTCCTGTCCGCAAGTTAATTACCTTTAACAAAGAGCTCAGTGACGGTCTTCTCATCTCCAATCATGCACGTATAAGCAGCATCATCTGCCAGAGTGCAGTTGTTGATAGTGAGGAAGCGTTTGTTGCCTACACTCTCAAAGATGTACCTGTGGGAAGATGAGAAATTGTTTAGTAGCAGATCCAGGTTTGTTCTCTAGATGGGGACAAAGCATCACTGTTGGAGATTCTCTTCCAAACATACATTAACAATACATGTCAGAAAATGAACGAAACACTTGTTTAACGTGAAAAACCTTGATATGATGACAATATAATGTAAATAATAGACAATTGTAAACATATGACAAGACTCGATTTAAAAAAATCTTCAGTTCACAAGATGTATTTTTATAAAAGGTTTTTTTTTAACTAAGGTCACTGAAAAATATTATTAGCCATTGAGGATAGTTTTTGTTCTATTGTTATTTGAGTCCTTAAACATCTGACAGCCTCCATCCATTGGCACAGCTGACATCTGAGTTTACAGAGCTGCTATGTATTCTTGGAAAACTGTCCCTGCATATTCATAGTCAACAGGCGGTTTGAGACATCTAACCCCACAGAGACAAGCCTTGAAGTTGCTGATTATGTTTAGGCTACATATTGTCATAAGCATATTGTTGAGTGCCACTCACTTGCTAGGGTTGACAGCGGAGAGCAGGAAGAGCACACCATCCATCCATAAGCACACAGTGTTGCCAGACGTCAAAAAAATAGAGAGTTAATTGTAATCCTTTCCATATACTTACTATTTTGAGAATGCATGCGACTCAAACATGTTTTTTTAACAGTGAAAGGACCTAAGTAAATACCTTCCAGTTGGGTGTATCTCTTGTCCATTTTTTAGCCATTTAACCTCTGCATCTGGATTGGCCACTTCAATTTGCAGTTTGATCTTGTGTCCCTTTTCGACTTGGTAGGCTGGGTCCAGCTTCCTCAGAAATGCTGTGGTTAAAATAAAGATGAAAAGCTAAGTCACCACTATTAGAAACAAATGTGCTGCACATGAGCATGTTAAAAACGTTTGAGGTTTTTTATTGAACAGATCCGTTTTGAAGCAACAAAACTGCTGGGAGTAAGAAAGTATACTTTGTTCTAATCCACTTAATATATCTCACCATCATCATTGCAACTTGACCTATCGCTAACAGTCAAATTAGTAAATGACTTACAGTACCTTGCAAAAGTATTCATACCTCTTCATTTTCTTTAAACATTTTGTTATGTTGCTGACTTATGTTAGACTGCTTTAAATTACCTTTTTTCACATCAATCTACACTATATAATGAAAAACAAAAGAAATTGATTCATACCATTAACTCAGTACTTACTGTAGCTGAAGCACCTTTACAGCCTCACATCTTTTTGGGTATGATGCAACAAGCTTTGCGCCTCTGCATTTGGCAATAATCTGCCGTTCTTCTCCTCACCTCTCAAGCTCTGTCAGGTTGGATGGGGCCAATAGGCATTTTCAGGTTTCTCCAGAAATATTTGATTGGGTTCAAGCCCAGACTCTGGCTGGGCCACTCAAGGACATTCATAGAGTTGTCCATAAGCCACGTTGCTGTGTGCTTAGGGTCATTGTCCTGGAAAGGTGACCCTTCTGCCCAGTCTGAGTTTCTGAATGCTCTGGACTAAGTTTTCATTAGGGCTATCACTATATTTTGCTGTGTAGAGCTTTTCTTCTACTATGGTAAGTCCCTCAGTCCCTGCTGATGAAAAACAGGCTGCTACCAGCACACTTTACTGTTGGGATGCTACTGTGCAGGTGATGAGCAGTGCCTGGTTTCCTACATACATGATGCTTGGAACTGAGGTTCATCAGGTTAATCAGACCAGAAAATCTTGTTTCTCACAGTCAGAGAGTCCTTTAGGTGGTTTTTGCTAATTCCAAGTGGGTTTTCATGTGTGAAATGAGTGGATTGAGTCTTGCCACACTGCCATAAAACCCAGATCGGCGGAGTGTTGCAGTGCTATCTGTCCTTCTGTAAGTTTCTCCCATCTCCATACAGTATATGGAGCTCAACTAGAGTTACCATCAACGTCAACACGCTAACCAAGACCTTTCTCCATCGATTGCTCAGTTTGGCTAGGAGGCCAGCTCAAGGAAGAGTCCTGGTTGTTCCAAACTTATTCCATTAAGGATAACGGAGACTACATGCATCTGTGAACCTTTAATGCAGTAGATTTTTTTTCTGAACTCTTTCCCAGATTCGTGTCTTGACAGAGTCCTGTCTCTGCACTCTACAGGCAGTAGTGCACTCTTCTTTTTTTCTTCTTTTTTTTGATATGCATTTTCAGCTGTTAGACCTTTTGATGAGGGGTGTGTGCCTTCCCAGATCATACTCATTCAATTGAATTTGCCACAGGTTAACTCCTGAAGTGTAGTAACGTACAAGCGATATGAATGCTCCAGAGCTAAATTTCAAGTGTACCAGAAATACTTATGCAATGTAATTGTTTGTTTTTTTATTTTTAATACAATTTTTATAAAGTTGTCACGGTGTGTATTTTTGCTTTGTTATTGTGGTGTATGTGAAAACAAGTAATTTAAAGCAGTTTAACATAAGGCAGCAACATAGCAGAAACAAGACAAAAAATTAAGGGGTATGAATACTTTCACAAGGCACTGTATATATGTCACTTATGTGGCCTGTACAGTTAACAAAGTTCAACAAGGTTACAAACCTGCACTTTTCTTCTCTTCTTTTTTCATTTTTTTGAGTCTCTTAAGCATCCCCCGCAGGTCTGTGATTCCATACTGGAAGGCAATCTTTTCATACTCTGATGGTGGAGCTTTCTGGAGGATTTCCCATACGTCTACCTCAGGCTCTGTGCTCACATGAACAGCTCTGCGGACCCACAACAGTGGATAGACATTGATCAGAACAGGTCAATCAAGTCCAAACATCTTATAACTTCACAATGTTTTGATATTGTTTTTAAACATTTGTTAAAGGAATAGTTCCCCCCAAAATGAGAATTCTGTCATTATTTACTCAGCCTGATGTTGTGTCAAACCTGTAGGCTACTACAAAAAAGAAGATGATTGAAAATGTGTTTCATCCATACAATGCAGTGGGGTCCAAAACAGCAATAGACCCCATTGACTTTCACTGTATGGATAAAAACAGTTGAAACATTTTTCCAAATATCTTTTTGTTCTACAGAAGAAGAAAAATCATACACTCTCTCAGAAAAAAAGGTACAAAAGCTGTCACTGGGGCAGTACCTTTTCAAAAGACACACATTTGTACCGAAAGAGTCCATATTAGTACCTTAAAGGTACATATTATTACCTAAAGTGTACATATTAGTACCTAAAAGGTACAAAAGTGTACCTTTTGAAAAGGTACCGCCCCAGTGACAGCTTTTGTACCTTTTTTTCTGAGAGTGCAGGTTTGGAACAACAAAGGGGTGAGTAAATGATGACAGGCATTAAGCAGGTTAGGTACATTATTCATTCAAACTTTTTTTTATTAAAGTATAGAAATGCAATTTACCGTGGCTAATAAATGGGATAAATGTTAATGAATGTTATTCAATAGATTTTTTATTCTGTATGTTTTTTTTTTTAATTCTTACCGTGGGCCAGTTTTTAAGAAACTTCTGTGCTTATGTAGAGGCAGAACCCAAGCGTCAAGCATGGTAAGACAAACCACAGCAGATTATTGCACATTATCAAGTTCTCAGATCATATAGCAATGCATTGTTAAACCATCAAGACCATTTTACAATTCATATTTTATAAAGGCACTTAAAGCATGCAGAGTCATTGTGGCCTATAGAAACTTCCTCCTTATTTAACTGTTTTATCTTCATGTGCCTTTTGTGTTTACTAAACTCGAAGAGTTAGAAACTATTTGCGTGAACGTACAGTGTTTACTGACATAACCAATTTGCTATGCTGTCGTGTCAAAGTCAGTAAATGTGGGATGAATGCGTAGAATGTGAAATGGCGTAGGAATCGTAAGAGTTCTAGGTTTATTAATGTGATTAATTAGGAGTGTATGAGTAATGATGAAGGAGTTTGCTAAAAATAATTCAAACGTGACTCTGTCTATCCAGTTCTAAGTGGGTGTGCAGTCTGCGGAGTGGAAAAACCTAGAAGGACTAAAGTTGGCAATGAGTGGCTGATTAGGAGAGAGAATAATCAAGGTATCACACACACACACTCGGCAATACAACACTCAACATTCCTTCATGCACACGCAGTCAGATCAGTGTGACTCACTTACTCTCTGAACATGGGAGTGGAACAGCCACAGAGGAGAAAAACGGGGAAAAAATTATGCATAGATGAGCCTTAGAAGTAAAAAATCATTGTGTAGTTCAAATGCAAAAAAATGACTAAATAAAGCTTACATTTTAGTATTTGAAAGATATTTAATTAACTCATTCACACCATATGAGTTCAAACAGCTGAGAACACTTTAAAAAATCTTGGATTCAAAATAAATTTTAGGTATCAATCAAAAAAAAAAAAAGAAACATATGATTTTGTTAGATTCAACCAAAGTCACTTTAAGGCATCTAAATATATCTAAAGTCTTTGATTAAACTATTCAAAGGTCACTAATCAAAAATTTGTGATACTGAGCATGTAAACTCCTCTGTACAAATGTTAAGTGTTATTGCTTCCACTGAAGAACTAAATGTACTTGCTCAGAATCATGTTAGCTTGAGTGCTGAATTATTTCAGTGCAACTTTTGATTTACATTGTTCACTTAAAATATTGCATTTTCAGTCTCAGATTTTAAACCCAACTTTTAAAGTAGGCAATGGATGTATCTGATGAATTAGATCTCTAAAGACTCACCTCTTTTTCAGTAAAGCACTGAAGTCCAGTTCTCCTGAGTCTTCACCTGCATCTGTGCTACTGTAGGAGAGCAAGGAATCACGGACCACAAAACATGAGCACACAGAACTATGTTACATTCTCACCTCATTGTAAGGTACATTTTCAAACTAGGTAAAACAGCTTCTGTAACACTAAAATGCAGTCATTTATTAAAAACGGAAATGTATTATTTTGTAAAAGAACAGAATATCAATTATGTTGGTATTATCATATGGAATGGATGAACACTATACTGTTCAAAAGTTTTGGGATCGGTAAGATTTTTAAATGTTTTTGAAAGAAGTCTCTTATGCTCTCCAAGGCTACATTTGTTTGATCAATAATTACAGTAAGAACAGTAATATTATTAAATAGTATTAGTAAAATAACTGATTAATATACTTTAACATTTATTCCTGTAATGGCAAAGCTGAATTTTCAGCAGCCATTACGCCAGTCTTCAGTGTCGATTGATGTTGATTTTGTACTCAAGAAGCATCTATTATTATTAATTAATTTTTTATTATATTGTAAATGCATCTTTACTGAATAAATATATGTATTTCTTTTAAACAACAACAAAAAAAGTTTAAAAGATCTTTTTGACCTCAAACTTTTGAATGGTAGTGTATACTGACACATAAGAACATATAGGACAGGTGTGTAGATGCACAAACAATGCATGCGCATTATACAGACAGCATTACTGAGGCAATAGAAACTGGAACAGAGCTGCTCTATACTGTTTTTGAACACACATTGTTGGAGGATGTCAAAGACGAGGGTTAAAAACACAGAAATGCTGATGTACAGAAGAAATCCATAGCAGACGCCCGCTATGATCACACATCACTGTATACATGTCAAAGACCTAGGCAGCTATATAGTTATTATAAGGCAACAATATTATAACAAGTGATCATCTCGATCCTTCTTTCATCATCTTGAGTCTTCTTTCTGATCTGTGAAGCTAGTAGTATTTTAAGGATTTGTATGTATGACCCATGATGAGCTTTCTTTAAGGAACGTCTTAAAGACATGAAGAGGAGCAACAAAAGAGACACGTCACTCAAAGTTTGCGCAGCTAGTTCCACTGATTTTGACAAGGTGTCAGCCAAAGTTAAGAAGTGCATCAAGAGATTTCTGTTATTACGTTTCAAATAACCAGAATGAAAGTATTTCAAACTGATGAAACTGGTGGCAGCGTTATTAGTGTGATCCTCTAATTTGCTCGCTCCTAATCAGTGTCTGCACTTGAAAAGATCAGTGAACAGGGAAATCATATTCACTTTAAGGCCCCCTGCCTCAGATACGCCAGTAATGAGTGTTGGGAAATTGCCCTTCTCACAAAAACAGAGAAAAGTGTGAGAAGAGACAGAAGAAGAGAACAGAAAGGAAATGAGAGTTTGCAAAGATCCTTGGCGAGTGAGTCATAAAGCATCAGCAATGACTAATATCACTCTCCTTAGATGTTGGCAGACAAAGGGGGAAGATTGAAAAGGACAGAAAGAAAAGGGCAAGCTATAACAGATGACTGACAGAGGGACACGGATGGACACTGTAGGACTCAATGAACTCTTTGATGACAAAGCAGAGGGTTTGGTTGGGTAAAGACAATGACTGTGCGAATACAGTATATCCCCAGCTGCTGCAGCAAACCCCTATAGCTACCTGCCAGGTTCTCCCATCTTCTTCTTACCACCTGCACTGGTGCTCCTGGGTAATCAGCAGTTCCAAAAAGGGTTAATGCAATATAAATACAAAATGTTAAATCCCAAATATGGACTCAAATGCTATCTTTACATTAAAACAAACCACATAAAGAAGCGCTAGGATCTACGCACACAAAATCATGTCATCAAACCCCACAACATTCTAGAAAGCAAACAAACCAACACTTTAATATGCTGCGAAATGGCATGATACTGCTGGCCTGCATGAGTAATCATCTTTTTCAAATTTTATGATGCAGTTGTTAAAATTAATTATTTGTAGTTAATTAAAAACAAAGACAAATACTCACGTGCGTCTAAATGCAGTGCGAATATCAAACCCATCTGTTGTACGTGCCTCTGGAGTAGAACGTACACAGTGAAAAGCACACATTACCAATTAATTTGGTACTGTTATCAATTAAGACTTATTCATTCCTTGTTGATATTTATTAAGCTTGCATATAGTTATTTTTATTACCATGTACTACCAGGTCAAAATTGCAGCTGTCAAACTTGTCTCTAGAGGAGACCTCACAACGATAAGCTCCAGCAAAGTTGGCTTTAGCTGCAATGATATGCATCTCGAAGGTGTACACCTGAATAGAAAAGGTTCCTTTTGCTTACTTTTGACTTTCAAGCGTTTCTAAACATATTGATATAGTATACTACATAACTGTTTGGTATTGACCACTGTCAGACCTTAGAGTTGCGGTCATAGTGCTCTTTGAGTTGCAGGTGCTTTCCTGACTTGCTGGCCAGATCCATCCACTTTCCTTTGAACCATTTTACTGTGGGCTTCTTCAGCAGAGATTCACCACACACCCGAGCAACAAAAGTAATGTTCTCACCTACATTGGGAAACAGATTGGAAGAAAAATTATATTTCATATGTACTACCCATTTCTTCGTGACCAGAGGCTCTGTTACTCACCTACATTTACCTCCCCACTTTGAGGCTTTTCAGTGAAGAGACCAGTAAGGTCCTGCCTTGTGTCAGGCTGATGACTCTCAAGCAGACCTTGAAGAACAAACAGAACAATAGGTTTGTTATCCAGTCAATTTTAATATTTTTAAATGTGTAATGAAATTAATTTGCATATTGAAATATGTCCGTGTGCTTTTGTATTCACCTTCAGTTGCTGAGCCATCTGACACGGTTCCACTGGTGTCCGAGGCTGAGCTTCCAGTAGGTGCTGGTGGAGCCTTTTTAGGTTCTTCAGGCTTAGGTTCTGCAACGGCAGGGTCTGGGGATACAGCTTTTTGTGCTTCCTTCACTGCAACAGTGAAAAAATCCTTAAAATGCCATTCTGGCAGATGAAAACAAGTGATATTCACCCATCTGGGTCATAGAAGTGTTTACTTCTTTTACTTCTTTACTTACTTCCATCACTAATTTATAATTCATCATTCCTGCATCTATAAAAGGAATTACATATCACAAAAAAGGTCAGAGCAAGATGCTAATTCTTCAGCTCATGGGGCTCTTGAGTACAGCGTTTTAAACTTAAAGCCAGATTCTGTGAGGCAAAAAATCAGAGGCTAAAAACATTTTACACATGCCCTCAAAATGCACTATACCTGTCTATTAATGAACATGCTTTTACGTGCAAAGTTTTGTTCTCATGGGCCCTTTTAGCTTTGATATCACTCTCTTCAGGATTCCAATGGCCACACAAATTAGGACAGAGTCTTGCTTTTCATCTTCCGCTGTGTCTGGATATTTGATAAATGGCTCTAAGGAGCTGACTAATAACCACTGACTGAAACAACACTGGTAGAGACTTAAAACTCCTTTTAGTCTCAATATATCCAGATAAAGCACAGCATTAATGGAGGATATGAAACATTGGCCATACTGTATACCATGTGACAAGTGTGCTAAAAATTGGCACTAATACAAGGATATAATAATTCAACAAGGATAATTCTGTTGCTTTTCCCCTGATGATTATAGCTTCAAATTAAATCTGTTTGTAATGAAAGATTGAAAGATTTATTAGGCTAGCTATTCCTCCAGTATTTAATTGAACCCATAAATATATTTTGTCCATGCACAATGCCTAACAGGATCACAAGCTCCATGAATGGGCACTGAAGGGCATAAGTGTTTGAAGTGAAGAACAGCTATAAGAGTTCTGGTGAGTTTCCCAAATTCCATAGAAGGCTGGGAAATTCTTAAAATGGTGACAACATGCTCAGAAAAGGTGCTTTAAAAAACAATCAGTTGCAACTTTAGAGAAAAGTGAATTGGAAAGGAGAATTGGTTGTGGTGCTCTGTGACTGGTTTACAAATAATCCAAAGGTGGGCTAAAAGTGAGTTAAATACAGGAAGATGTGAGTCACCATCCAAACATCACCCACCTTCTGATTCTTTTATCTTTAATTCAAATTTGACCTTTGACACCCCAGCAATAACAGCATATCCCACTGCATCCTCCTGAACTATATTGTTTATGGTGAGAGAGTGCATATTGCCCTCCGCTGAGATGGTGTATTTGTAACTGGATGCAATGTCCTTGGAGTCTCGCTGCCATCTCACTTTTACATCAGTCTTCTCAGTCTCTGCTTCAAATATGACCGTTGCCCCAATCTCAGCCGTCTGAGTCTTTGGTTTCTTGGTGAAAGCTGAGACTGAAGGAGTGAGGAACGCAGGGTAGGTCAGAAGGAAAGGATGCATTTCCAAAATCTCGACATCAAGCTCTTATCTCTGAAAATGTCCTGCCCTGACCCCTTTTCCTCTCTAGTCTCTCCGATATCACATAATTTCAATGTGCCTGAAGACTATGGCCTTATGCTGAGATGTCGTTTAAAAATACAAGAAAACATGTACACTTAAGTCACCCTAAAATAAAAGCAAGAATTATAAGACAAGTCTAATTTATATTTACAATATATAATTTTGCCCACCAAACTTAGCAAAGTTATTACATAATTGGTCAGGATTAAAAATCGAAGACAAATTCCACTCGTATTGTTTTTGTCATTGTGCTTTTTTTTAGCAATGTGCTATCTACATTCCAAACTATAAATGTAATTCTAAACTAAATGGATTTGTAGCGGTCTTATTTTTATGTCCAGTGAAAAAAACTAAAACACATGATGTATTTAGTTTATTGCATGCCTTGAATTCTTACATGCTTATTCATTGTTCTTTCTTTCACTTTGAGTTACACATCTTCAGTCACATCAGTGCAAATGGTTTGAGCATAAAACAAGCCAACCCTCTGGGTTTAAAAATAGAATGCATGTGCTCCCCACGTTGACACAGCCCCAGGTAGCTGCTAGATGGATCAGCTAGGATCTATTTCTGTTGTTTATCAAGGACTGATCCCTCTCTTGCCATTTCAAAACCACTGGTATCCACATTATCTTTGTTCCAGTGCTGCCATCTGGATGGTTGGGAGCAGTGATAATAAACTAATGATGTCTCTGTGGTAAATATGTTTTGAACTATAATGTATGGTAAGCACGAAACATGTTCATTTGAAATGGAAGGGAAACTATTTCATGAAGGTAACATTTATCATGAAGCTTATACTAGATGCTGATGGTTGCCCCTCAAACAAAGCCTGGGTGTGTCACTTAAAAGCCTTCAAAAGAAAATCTGTTCAGTCATGATAAACTATTATTAAGATCATATTGCTGTGGAGAAGTCAAGAGTAGTGCTTCTCACCCTTTTGGTCTCCTTTAACTTTGTCCAAGACAATATTCGACCTTCTTATCTTAGCTTTACCTCTGGTATTTGTTGTTTAAAAAGTATGTCAGTTTAATATTGTACATATTTTTTATCATTTCAATTAAGATTATAACTACATACATTTTAAGACTTATTTGGGCCTCCCTGGAAGTATTCCGAGGACCCCATTTGGCCCTGGCCCCTGGAAGAGAGCCACTCATCTAGAACCTTTGAATTATGCTGAAGAGATTAAAAAGGGAGGAGAAAGTGTCTGCAGATGGATTTTAGGGCTACCACAACTCCATTGCTTAATGCTAAAAAGTAATGCAACAGCATTGTTAGAATGCTGTAGGTCTTAGCGAATATCACCACAGTAGGCTGTCAAAACAGGTGCTATCACATTATGACAATCCTTTAATTCCCGTTTAGGCAGTGTTATTCTGTGCACTTTTGGAAAAAAAAGTCCTTTAATCCACTGCCATTATTCTATCACTTTTGCTTAGATAGGCCATCAAATGGTGTTTTGGTTTAAAAGAAGGTAGTTTATAATATATATATATATATATATTTTTTTATTTTGCCAAGAAGAAGAACGTCAAGAAAGGTGCACACTACATTCACATGCTTTGAATGCTTTCTATACGTACAGTAGGCTTAAAAAACAGCAGCTGCAGCATGCAGTACTTTTAAAAAGAACATTGTGGTAATATTATGAAACTGCTCATCAAATCAACTGACATTGCCCAATATATGTTGTTCAAATTACTACAGATGAATTGTTCACATGATACAGAACAACAATTCACATAATCAAGAAGAACATAATCACAGAAAACCCAGCACACATCGGGTCAAAATTCAGGTAACATTTCCTCAACCAACAACTCAAAACAACACCGGTTAAAAGTCTCCTGACTGACAAAAATGTGTTATTTATTCAAATGTGCTATTTGTCAAAGAATTATGAACAAAATAAACACGGGCATACCTGTTTTTTTAGTTGGCTCTGGCATCCTGGTTGAGTGTCCCTACAGGGTTCCAACAAACAGGCATTGTGGACTCAAACACCAACACTTCTCTTTTAATAGATACCCCCGCCCCACACCCCCCAAATGTCACACAGTACATGCCCCAAACCATCCTTTCCACCCCTTCACCCATGACCTATGATTGAGCCCACCTTCCATCACCTCCATTGGATGACAGAACTAAAGAATCTAAAGGTGGATGGAGGATAAGGAAACAGGGACCGGATGGGTTAAATTTAGAGTCTGACTGTAGCAAAGAATCTTCAGATGTTCCCTCCCAATCATACTGCTTTTTTGTTTATTTGTAATATTTTTAGTATTCTTGAACAACCTCTAACCTTCAGGAAGCCACAGCTTTTACATCTGTAGTTTTGTATTCCGCTTTATATTTTATATGCTTGTCAGCAAATAAAGAATAGGTTTAGGATGTGTGCCTATACTTTCTTAATATAGCCTACATAAGGTAAAGTACGCATTTAGTTGCCTGAATTTAATTGTATCAATTTCCATCTAGAATTAAACAAAGAGATGCTTTATACTAGAGGGTGTGTTATTGCTAATGAAAATATGCTGTATAAAAAGCCCCAAGAAAATCTTATATTGGACAAATAGGCCCAAAGAGATTGACAGTTATGAAAAAAGTGTCATTCTGTGAGTTGAGTTCATCCTTACAGTCAATTCTGGCTCTGAGGGGTCTTTTGTTTCAAACTCTCATGAAAAGCATCAAATCATTTTTAAATCAAACGAACTTTTTAAAAACTTCACCTTTTACCTTTTAATAAAACATGAATGGACTAACATTTTGTGTCTTTTTCAATATCTTCTGAAGGTTGTTTTATGGGGAATTAATATACATAACTTTGAGACTGCTTTCACTTTCTCTCATAGGCCTACTTATGTCCAGTGTCCACCTTTTGACCCTGAGACATAAAGGACACAACTGAACATCAACAACCACTAGCTTTTGATTTATGTATCTTGCCTTGACCTTACCTTTAAAAGCTCAGCCCTGTCCTTTAACTGAATAGGCCTATTGTAATACACAAATATTGTGTCTTGACAGAACCCTATTCACCTACTTCTTTTAAATACATTGCAGGATATGCTGATGATTTCATTACTTTAGCCGAAATGACAGTTCCTTGGTGTCCTTTTGAAACTTTTGGCACTTTCAAAAGTCATATTCTATTAAATAACTGTTTATCAATTCCATGCACAACTGTCCGCGAATTTGATGTGTTGGATAGCATAGCCTACTCTTTTGACCACTGTCACACAGGTCTGTCAGCGCCTTGTCATTCCAGCATCAGACGGTCACATAGCTGTTGCATACTGACAACTGCATGGAAGGGTTCATTCAGATGGAGATAGACATGAAGGAAAGTTATCTGCAGTTGTTGTAATGACAATATATTCGCCTTGGGCCCTGCAGCTTTCGTCTAATCTAGGTGTGAATCCAGAAGGATCTGCCACAGCTGAACCACGGTGAACTGGAATTACTATCAACCACTGTGACATGCTGTGAGTGCGATTTAAGTGTTTCATTGTAAAACGAGTAACAGTTGGACTAATTGGACAACCAAAAAATGCTTTTTATGTACGCACATCACGTGTTTGACAGAGAGGTGTATGATGATGAGATCTCGAACACGATCAACACAAATAAATCAAGCATGCACACAGACTATGTGAGTCACTCTCGTACGTTCCATTGGTATTCTGTGAGGGGAGGTCTGTGTCGTCTGGCCTTCAACAGCTACGAGTAATCTGCGCCCTTGTCAAAGAGGTTAGGGTCTGTAGTCTGTCTGGAGTCACAGTCCTAAAATAAGAGCTGGCTGACAGGATCCTTGACCTATAGCAAAAACGAATGCCATGAAATCGCGCGTGGCAACTTTCAGTATACTAGTGTGATTTCGTAGGCTACAACAACAAAGAAAGAAAGAACAAAACAAACAATAATCTTGCTGGCAATTGTTTTCTTAGAAATTCACAAACTAATAATAATTCACAAGCTAATAATGTTCATAATAAAGAAATATAGGCTACTGACACTGTTTTCCCCATTTTTTTTATTATTGTGATTTTAAACCAGGCATATTTCTTTTCTAATAAGATGTTATAAGCAGACAGGTTACACGTAAATGGAAAAAAATAATAATTCTATTAACTGGCTTGTGATTTTGTAAGACTTCTCTGTTTAAATGGGATAGTTCACCCAAAATGACATTACTGTCGTCATTCAATCAACCTTCTGAGGTTGTACTTGGATTCCCCCTAGTGGTCTGTATTTACAGATTTCAACACACACACACACACACAAGCAACGAAAATATGACAGTTTAATCTAATAATTTATGACAATATGGAAATAAATTGAAAACTAGAAGGTCTGCAAACCCACAGTGTTTAAAGCTGTTTGTCATCTACGTTAGGCCTATATATCTTTGTAATGAAAAATCTCAATGTAAGCTTATACTAAATGTTTAAAATTGTAATGGAAATGTTTAATGTAAGCAATGAATTACTTTAATCATTAAAATTGCTCAGTATTATCAAACGGGTATTATACAAGTAATTATTGTTGGCATGTGACTTTTATTTTGGAACGAAGGGAGCTTTAAAATTTGTCCGGAAGTACTATTCGCGTAATCGGTGTAGAAGGACATCGGATCCGTATGTGATAAGACCATACAGTCTATGGATAAGACACGCAAGAGAGCCGTGTAAATGATCTAGCGATCCGTCAAACATCATTGCTTTTGTGCATGTCCTGTGTTTCATTGTGATTTCCTATCAGGTTTTCCGGACACGTTATTGTTGCATCAGGTAGTGGAAAATGGCAAGCACAGGAGATATAGGTAAATTTCTCTATTTACTTATTTTTACTTCATTTGCGATGTAACAGTCATTATGTACGCTGTAGAACATTAACGCGTGTTTCTCCTGTAGAGGCCTATTTTAAGTTATTCATTAATGCAGGTCCTATTTAAACCTGCAGCTGTTACAGGATGTTTTCCACTATTTATTCTATTGAGGTACCGCTCGTAACATAAACATGTAATGTTATATATGGCAACATGCCTGAGTCTCTCCTATTCACGTGTGACTGTCATATTGTTATATTAGCTACATTGTTTTGACAGATAAGCTGAAATCAGACAGCCGAAGTAACACATACTGTAAGGAGTTAAATAATTTCATATAGGAATGGGAATTGAATGGAATTTACCTATTTCGGTTTCCTTAACGTTTATATTATACTGGTAGTATTTGTTGGTCTTTTAGGGAACGCAATACAGTCTGTTGCAAGATGGTAAGATCATTATCAGATTAAAACAGAACAGATAACATCAAATAATGTTTTACACACACACACACACACACACACACACACACACAGAGGTATATATAATTATGTGCTGTATAATAATAATATGCTGTTCAGTAAATGAGTCAGATGTATTCAGCCTTGACTGATTCATAATTGGTTTTGATTTAATGAAAAACAGGTTCATAACAGGTTTCATTTTCTTTTTCAGAATTTTGTCATGCATTTTTAATATGTTTTTAATAGCATGTTAATGCGTTAATAGGTGTTTTTTTTAAATGTTATTATAGTATTTATTCATATTTCAAATAGTTTTTTTTAAATGTTGTTTATTGTAGTTTAAGTTTTAGTGGTTTTGTTATGTGCTTTCCTCATTTTAATTCATTTTCTAAATATTTTTATTTGTAAAAAATTGTGTATATTTCTATTTCAGTTTTAGTCATTTAAGTACTTTAAACTTTTTTTTATTTCAGTTACCTAATATTTATATCTTATTTTATTTCAGCTTTATTTCAATTAACAAAAAAATTTTTTTTTAATAGTTTTAGTTAACGGCAACAATTTTAATGGCCCTTCACAAGTTTATTTGTGCTCCAAATATGTTCCATCTGTTTGAGTCTGCCTTAAAATATTGTATTGCTCTCTCTGTCTTTTTTGACTCAAACAATTATTAAATTAATTGACATTATGAAAGTTGTGAGTGTATTGTTTCACAATTGTGTGTTAGCTGATTATTACAGCTTATGTTTCAGAGGAATGAGGTTAGAGACAGGATTACAGGTGTCATCACAGTCATTACCCACGGGCCCTTAGCTCATTTCTAATGTCTGCTCGTCTATGTGTTTATGTGTGTCTATGCCCTTTTGTTTTCCCAGCCTTTGATTATGGCTTCTTACTGCGCATAAGTGAGGAAGCTCGCAGGGTTGAGGCTCTGAATGAGTACTTGAGCAGTCGCAGTTACCTGGCTGGCTACGGGCCTTCGCAGGCGGATGCAGAAGCCTTTGCGCTTCTAAGCGGGCCCCCACCTGAGCGGCATGTCCACGCCCTGCGCTGGTACAAACACATAGCCGCCCTGAAGCCCCAAACGAATGACCAGACCCCAGAATGCAGCAGTGAGTAGACAGAACTCCCCCTGTCGTAGTCAGGGTGCATGAACGTAGATTGTAGCTGAATTGTACTTTGAGTTATTGGTGTTTCTGTGCTGAGGACATTTGCAGTATGTGTCGCATGAGTTTGAGGATGTGGGTAGTTTGATGTGTTAGTTAGTATACATGAGCTGAGGCTTTGACGGGAATCTGACAAGAAATGTACAGTCAAAACAAGACGATCACTTGTCAGGTTTGTTCTGAACGGGACTGGAAGTTTAAAGCTGTTTGTCATCTACGTTAGGCCTATATATCTTTGTAATGAAAAATCTCAATGTAAGCTTATACTAAATGTTTAAAATTGTAATGGAAATGTTTAATGTAAGCAATGAATTACTTTAATCATTAAAATTGCTCAGTATTATCAAACGGGTATTATACAAGTAATTATTGTTGGCATGTGACTTTTATTTTGGAACGAAGGGAGCTTTAAAATTTGTCCGGAAGTACTATTCGCGTAATCGGTGTAGAAGGACATCGGATCCGTATGTGATAAGACCATACAGTCTATGGATAAGACACGCAAGAGAGCCGTGTAAATGATCTAGCGATCCGTCAAACATCATTGCTTTTGTGCATGTCCTGTGTTTCATTGTGATTTCCTATCAGGTTTTCCGGACACGTTATTGTTGCATCAGGTAGTGGAAAATGGCAAGCACAGGAGATATAGGTAAATTTCTCTATTTACTTATTTTTACTTCATTTGCGATGTAACAGTCATTATGTACGCTGTAGAACATTAACGCGTGTTTCTCCTGTAGAGGCCTATTTTAAGTTATTCATTAATGCAGGTCCTATTTAAACCTGCAGCTGTTACAGGATGTTTTCCACTATTTATTCTATTGAGGTACCGCTCGTAACATAAACATGTAATGTTATATATGGCAACATGCCTGAGTCTCTCCTATTCACGTGTGACTGTCATATTGTTATATTAGCTACATTGTTTTGACAGATAAGCTGAAATCAGACAGCCGAAGTAACACATACTGTAAGGAGTTAAATAATTTCATATAGGAATGGGAATTGAATGGAATTTACCTATTTCGGTTTCCTTAACGTTTATATTATACTGGTAGTATTTGTTGGTCTTTTAGGGAACGCAATACAGTCTGTTGCAAGATGGTAAGATCATTATCAGATTAAAACAGAACAGATAACATCAAATAATGTTTTACACACACACACACACACACACACACACACACACACACAGAGGTATATATAATTATGTGCTGTATAATAATAATATGCTGTTCAGTAAATGAGTCAGATGTATTCAGCCTTGACTGATTCATAATTGGTTTTGATTTAATGAAAAACAGGTTCATAACAGGTTTCATTTTCTTTTTCAGAATTTTGTCATGCATTTTTAATATGTTTTTAATAGCATGTTAATGCGTTAATAGGTGTTTTTTTTAAATGTTATTATAGTATTTATTCATATTTCAAATAGTTTTTTTTAAATGTTGTTTATTGTAGTTTAAGTTTTAGTGGTTTTGTTATGTGCTTTCCTCATTTTAATTCATTTTCTAAATATTTTTATTTGTAAAAAATTGTGTATATTTCTATTTCAGTTTTAGTCATTTAAGTACTTTAAACTTTTTTTTATTTCAGTTACCTAATATTTATATCTTATTTTATTTCAGCTTTATTTCAATTAACAAAAAAATTTTTTTTTAATAGTTTTAGTTAACGGCAACAATTTTAATGGCCCTTCACAAGTTTATTTGTGCTCCAAATATGTTCCATCTGTTTGAGTCTGCCTTAAAATATTGTATTGCTCTCTCTGTCTTTTTTGACTCAAACAATTATTAAATTAATTGACATTATGAAAGTTGTGAGTGTATTGTTTCACAATTGTGTGTTAGCTGATTATTACAGCTTATGTTTCAGAGGAATGAGGTTAGAGACAGGATTACAGGTGTCATCACAGTCATTACCCACGGGCCCTTAGCTCATTTCTAATGTCTGCTCGTCTATGTGTTTATGTGTGTCTATGCCCTTTTGTTTTCCCAGCCTTTGATTATGGCTTCTTACTGCGCATAAGTGAGGAAGCTCGCAGGGTTGAGGCTCTGAATGAGTACTTGAGCAGTCGCAGTTACCTGGCTGGCTACGGGCCTTCGCAGGCGGATGCAGAAGCCTTTGCGCTTCTAAGCGGGCCCCCACCTGAGCGGCATGTCCACGCCCTGCGCTGGTACAAACACATAGCCGCCCTGAAGCCCCAAACGAATGACCAGACCCCAGAATGCAGCAGTGAGTAGACAGAACTCCCCCTGTCGTAGTCAGGGTGCATGAACGTAGATTGTAGCTGAATTGTACTTTGAGTTATTGGTGTTTCTGTGCTGAGGACATTTGCAGTATGTGTCGCATGAGTTTGAGGATGTGGGTAGTTTGATGTGTTAGTTAGTATACATGAGCTGAGGCTTTGACGGGAATCTGACAAGAAATGTACAGTCAAAACAAGACGATCACTTCTCAGGTTTGTTCTGAACGGGACTGGAATGGGTTGAGTTATAGTTGACTGTGGTGTTTGTGGTTTTAAACAATTCTTTCATTGGACGCAATGTTCAGTGGCTTGTTTGCACATTGTTTGTTTCACTTTCACACTGTGTATGTGTTACTTTCATTTACACATCTTTTATGTTTTCTATGAGGAAAAAAAAAAAAACTCTTATAATTGTGCAGCAGGTGTGCACGAACAACTATTTCCCGTAATGCACCTGTTGTTCAGTTTAGGGGTTGAATATTATAAATTAATCTGTAAAGGTGACTCATTTTTAAACTAGACAAAGTCATTTGGGTTAAAAAAAAGTGTCTCTTGTTTTTCAGCAAAGGGAAAGCGGGTGCAGCCACCATGGTCTCTGCCAGAAGGCACAGACGTTTCAAAGCTGCGTCTTTACAACAGTCTCACACGGACCAAGGTACAGTATGAAAGATAAACAACATGGCCTAATGTGTGGGTGACATGCAGAAAATGACTAGACTAAATCCACAACTTTCTATACGTTATATTACTGTAGTATTGGTAGCCGAAAACATAATCAAATTAGTCCAAGTATTTTAAAAAATCTACAATATCAACATGTTTTTTACATTTACATTTAGTCATTTAGCAGACGTTTTTTTTCCAAAGCGTAAGTTTTTAAGAAATAATTTCATTCAGCGGGCATGCACATAATTCATCGAACGTGACAGTGAAGTAATTTATAATGTTTCAGATTTAAATTACAGTTACAGATTTAAATTTCTAATTCAAATAAATTCAGTTCTTTTGAACTTTCTATTAATCAAAAACAAGGTTTCCACAAAAATATCAACATTTGATAATAATAAGAAATGTTTCTTGAGCATAAAATAAAACCAAATCAGCATATTAGAATTATTTCTGAAGGATCATGTGACGCTGAAAACTGAAATAATGGCTGCTGGAAATTCAGCTTTGCTATTAGAAGAATAAATCACATTTGAACACATATTCAAATATAAATATTTGTTTTATATAAATATTGTTTTTAATTGTAAAAAACATTTCACAGTATTACTGTTTTTACTGTATTTTGGATCAAATAAACTCAGTCTTAGTGAGCACTTGTGACACTGAAAAATGGAATAATGTTTGCCATCACAGGAATAAATTACATTTTAAAACAGATTCAGATATAAAGTTATTTTCAAATGATAATGTCACTGTGTTTTTTTTTTTACTGTATTTACTGAATTATCAAATCATTTCAGACTTCTTTCATAAACTTAAAAAATGGATGCTGTTTTATGATAATAAACTGTTAAAATCGTTCATATCTGTCTTGTTTTGTGCATTATAGGAGGTGTTTGTTCCACAGAAGGGCAACAGGGTTTTGTGGTACTGCTGCGGCCCCACAGTGTATGATGCTTCTCACATGGGTCATGCCAGGTGACATATTCCCCATCCATTCATAGTGTTTGTTTGTTTTCAGTGTTCCCCAGCTGTTGAAAGCAGCACAGTAGACACAGCACAACAGTCAATGAAAAGGCTGAAGCAGACATTCAGCTTTCAATCCAGGGTCAGAATTGGTTAGTTGTGAATGTGAGGCTGTAAATCAAATCTCAAAGAACTATTGTGTTTGAATATGGTTCAATGAACATAGGCAAAAAGAGAAAATATAAACATCTTCCATCCAAGGCTCACACAGCGTTTATGATGTATCAGTTCTCTGTATTTCATGAGGATTCAATCAATGCCTTTGTTCTTTCAGGTCCTACATTTCTTTTGACATACTGCGGAGAATACTGAAGGATTATTTCAAATACGATGTCTTCTACTGTATGAACATCACAGATATTGATGACAAAGTAAGAGCAGTGTTTGCGCAGAGTCTGAATGTAGTTGACCTTATTCTATATAACCTAATACCTCATGCTTTTGGTCAAATGAAACTGCTGCTTTAATTCTGAAGGCCACATGTGATACAGTGTTCTCAAGATCCAATCATCAGTGTGACCTCTTCATTTCAGATCATCAAAAGAGCCCGACAGAACTACCTGATGGAGCAGTACAGAGAGAAGAAGCCCAGTCCCTCTCAGATACTGCAGGATGTGTTAACGGCACGAACGGTGAGGGTATCACTCATACAGTGGACATTTCGGTCCAAATGAATCCTGTTATCATCTAAGCAGACTTGTGGGGTTTAAAGCCTGTATGAGTTTCCTTTTCTGTGGGAAAATGTTTTTTTTAGCATTTGCATGTTTCAGACACTGAGAGTACCAATTTAAAGACACCATAAAATCAAGATTAACACATTTTATGCAGTTTTACAGTTATAAATGATTTATTCTTGCACATCATTGTTATTAAAAAAAAAAATAGGGCTGTCAACGTTAACGCATGCAATTCATTTTACAATCCTTAACGCATTAAAATAATTTAACGCAATCAAAGCACAATTTCTATTCTAACCCTTTAACCCAATTTTGCTTCTCTGCTTGCGATCAGATCATTTTAAGCCGCTAAACTCCGGGAAAGTTTTCAGTCCAATGATCCAGTAAGCGAATGCATTCAAACAATCCGTCCAAAACAGCGCTAATATAAAGGAAACCAGGCTGATTACATCAGAGATTGCAGAGAGAACAGAGACTCGCGTTGCGTTTTCAGTGAATTATTCATTCCAGTGTGTTTCGCTTTAAAACACGAGCTCTGTCATATTCTGTGATTGTCTCTGAAGAGCGCGAGCCCTCACATGCCACACTGTGTGAAGTACAGACTGAACGGATTGTCAACACAT
>NW_015630532.1:63326-73550 GCF_001515625.1 Sinocyclocheilus rhinocerous | reverse complement strand
GTTGCTGTGTTTAGTTATTCTGAATGGATCCGTGTACTGTAGTATGCAGTCAGCCGTCAGTTGGTTTGGTTTTTTTTTTTGGCATCACCATGTGGTCCTGTTCGGTATCGCAACTTGACTTCTCTAAAACGTAAATTAGCTATTTGCTGTTGCACTTTACACATACTATACAATTCAGATGTTTTTTGTTTTTTTTTTGCGTTTTTTTTTTTCTTTCATATATGCTTATATAGGCTCCTTATTTCATTTGGTTCTTTGGTGTCTTTTTGGAGTTTCATTTTGGAGTTCTTTTGGAGTCCTTTTTTGGAAAGACATCTACATTTATCTTGAAAAAAGCTTGCAGAAAATCCAGATTTTTGAGAATCACCCTTCAATCTTTTGGTTTACTTTGCTTGATATAGCAAATGATGACAAAATAACCATTTGAAACAAGATAAGTGGGGTCTATGCTTCATTTCATGAAGTGTGCGATTAATCACAGAAAAAGGATGTGATTAATTAGATTTAAAAATTTTATCTATTGACAGCCCTAAAAAAAACACGTTCTCGTAATTTTTAATCGGTACCATTAAATGCCCTCTTCTTTTGCATCTCTTCTCTGATGACATGTACATTGGCGTGAGGGCATGGCCATAAGGATGCCCAATAGCAAATCAAGTTTCAATCATTCCCTTCCAGCAACCTGTGACTCGCATGAAACGATTGTAGAATTAGCCAGTTACTATGAGAAGCTTTTTATTCAGATATGTGTCACTATAGACCTTAGTCATGTTAGAGGCCATGAAAAAGAGGCTGTGGGGGATGGACTTATTGTCTTTCTATAGTCTTTACTTATTTTCACCAACTCTCAAAACTTTTTATGGTGTTTTTGTCAACAAAACGTTTTTTTGTTTGTTTTTTTTTCCAGAAAGACATTCTGTCAGCTGAACAATCGGCATGTTGTTAATCACCAGTACAATCAATTGAATGTACTGTACTTCTGTTCCTCACAACCTTGATTTCATTCCTGTCAAAAATTAAATGTCGCTACCCTGACTAAGGTTTATATGGACAAAAAGACGGTTGTGGTTTTTATTTCAAGCAAGCTTTAAGACTGATAGAAATACTGCATGATCTGAAAATTTTAATTATTTTCTCTAATTGATGCTATTAAAAATAAACTCTTCTTCTAATAGTTCAGGTCTGTCTTCAGTTTTCACACAACTTATGTGTGACAGGTTGCTTTCACATTAGCAAGATAATAAAGATTTATACAATATCCTGAAGTATTGAAAGAGCTGCCATTAAGTAATGAAATTAGTCATTTTGCTGAAAAGATTTAAGCAGCTCTGAAAACGAAATGGAAGCAAGACCACCTCAAACCCGCTAGACTGTTGGTTACTGGCCTTCACAAAAATGTTTTCATTGCTTTCATCTCTTTCCCCATCACTGTGCTTTAATGTATTTTGGTTTTATTGTGTTTAGCCATTTAAAGCCAAGCTTGCTGAGACTACTGACCCAGATAAGAAGCAGATGCTGGAGAGGCTGGATGCAGCAGTGGAAGCTGCCCTGGGTCCCCTGCAGGTGGCAGTGCAGAGCAACGCTGCAGGCGATACACTCCAGAATCAGGCACAGGTAAATTATTTGAGCAGCTTTTTAAAAATACTTAATGTGACCTAGTTAGATCAGGGCCGTATGAGGCATTCTTTCAAAATTATTTGACTGATGTGTTTCAGTGACACATCAATTAACATAGTGTTTCATGAGATCATTTGAATTCATGACATGGTTCTGAAACTAACTGGTTCTTTCTTAATGGTTTTCATTTTTAGGTCTTATTGGAAGAGGCTAAGGATCTCTTGTCAGATTGGTTAGACTCCCAATTTGGGAGCCAAGTGACAGAAAACTCAATCTTTTCTTTGTTGCCAAAGTACTGGGAGGGAGAGTACCACAAAGATATGGAAGCCCTGAATGTGAGTGAACTAATACTGATGAGTAATTCAGTAGCTTGAAAATGACCCAAATAAAATGTATATACACTACTGTTCAAAAATGTGGGGTCAGTAATTTTTTAAATGTTTTTAAAAGAAGTCTCAGGCTCACCGAGGCTGAATTTATTTGATCAGAAATACAGTAAAAACAGTATATTGTGAAATATTATTACAATTTAAAATAACAGTTTTTTTTTTATATATGTGACTCTGGAGCACAAAACCAGTCTTAAGTAGCACAGGTATATTTCTAGCAATAGCTAACAATGCATTGTATGGGTCAAAATTATAGATTTTTGATTAGTAATAAGCATTGTTAAGAACTTCATTTGGACAACTTTAAAGGCGATTTTCTCAATATTTAGATTTTTTTGCACCCTCAGATTCCAGATTTTTAAATAGTTGTATCTCGGCCAAATATTGTCCTATCCTAACAAACCATACATCAATGGAAAGCTTATTTATTCCGCTTTCAGATGATTTATAAATCTCAATTTCGAAAAATTGACACTTAAGACTGGTTTTGTGGTCCAGAGTCACATATTTCAAAATGTGATTTATTTCTATGACAGCAAATCTGAATTTTCAGCATCATTACTCCAGTCTTTAATGTCACGTCTTCCATCAGAAGCTATTTCTAATATGCTGATTTGGTGCTCAAGAAACATTTCACATTATTATCTGTGTTGAAAACAGTTGTGCTGTTGTGTTATCAGTGTTGGGAAGGTTACTTTGGAAATGTAATAGGTTACAGATTACAAGTTACCCTATTTAAAATGTAACAAGTAGTGTAACTATTTCAATTACTTCATTAATGTAGCTGATTACTTTTTGATTACTTTTCTACATTTCTAACAGATGTTTTTAACTGTTAATCAGTTAATCAGCTCTCAGGCAGTTTGTAGTCTAAAGATTTCAGCTGCAATGAGGATTGATATAATTGGCAGAAGTGGTACGCTGCAAATTCAAACAAGAGAACCAATCAAAAGCATCAGAATAGCATCGCTTTGCTAATCATCATGCACACCAAAAACAGGCAAAGCAACAAATTAATATTATTCAACATATCCTAGCTTTTTACAGAAAATATTCAGATGTAACCCACTTTGTAATCGTTAACATTTTCATAAATAACTGTAATTTAATTACACTTTTCCCCCCCAGTAACTGTAACGGATTACAACGGATTTATTTTGAAATTAAATTACGTAATGCCGTATTGCCGTTACAAGTAACTAGTTACTCCCCAACACTGTGTATTATGTATTGTATATATTGTGATGCATGTTCTTGCCGATATGTTAAAACATGTTAAGTCTGAGCAGGGATGAAAGCCTGTGGTGTCTTTGCTTGACAGGTCCTCCCTCCTGATGTTCTCACACGGGTCAGCGAGTACGTGCCAGAGATTGTGGCATTTGTCAAAAGAATTGTGGACAACGGTTATGGGTAGGAATAGAGTTGTCTTCTTTCTAGATTGATTATTTTGATATTTCATGATAAAACCCATAAACAAAAAGACTGCTTTCAGAGAAAATGTCTAAGAATGAATTTCTGCTCTTTTCTCACAAGATACGAGTCAAATGGATCAGTATATTTTGACACAGCAAAGTTTGATTCCTGCCCTGCTCACTCTTATGCCAAACTGGTACCAGAAGCCGTTGGTGATCAGAAGGCTCTTCAAGAAGGAGAAGGTACAGGAATAAATTGCAATACGTCCCTTAAAATGATTTACACTTTTAAGTGGGCCTTTGAGAAGTACAATAAATGTATCCAGTTCGACTGTGGAATGGCATTGCACTATTGCTGTAATACAGTTGTATTGATGCACACCAATAGGGCAGTTACTAGATAATGCATATAGCTCGATAATAATCTGAGCAGTGGATGCAACAAGCCAGAATTATCCATTGTATAACAGGACGTTAGGGCATTTTTTATTTTTTTTATTTCTTAAGTGTTTTCTTCAGTGTTCACTTGGACATTGTATGTTTTTTTTGTTTGTTTGTTTGTTTTTCTAATGAGTGAATTTCTTTTTTTAACTCTTCCAGGAGACTTGAGTATCTCAGCAGACAGACTTAGTGAAAAGAGATCACAGAATGACTTTGCACTGTGGAAGGCCTCCAAGCCTGGAGAACCATCTTGGGACTCCCCTTGGGGAAAGGTGAGGAAGTACACATCAGGAAGACATGCATAGATGAACATGCCTTAAAATGTCTCCACAGTTGGAGACTGCTTAGTCATTTTAATATAACGCAACAAAGTTTTGAATGCATTGGTAATGTTTGTGAGTTCAATATCTAAAATTCTCCTGGGGATGTTTAAGGGGAGACCTGGATGGCATATTGAGTGTTCTGCCATGGCTGGATCCATTTTGGGACAGTCTATGGATATCCACGGAGGAGGATTTGACTTGCGTTTTCCTCATCATGACAATGAATTGGCGCAATCTGAGGTGAGAAAATTACACTGTGCTCATATGAAAAATGTTTTAAAGCTGTTATTAGAATCCTGTTCATTATTCAGTACAGGTTAATGCAGAATTCATGTCACGTTGGAATTACCATAACGGCAAGTTTCCGACTAGTTAAACCGTTCATGTCTTTGTCAAACTTGTAATTAAAATACACATTTCTGTTTGATATGCATGTTATTATAGCCACTGTAACAGTGCACTTTTTTCTTATTTTGCAAGAGCATATAGAGGTGACATGATGTAGTGATGAAATATTTTGCTGTCATCAACTACAAAGGATACATTTTGGCGTTTTGAGCATTGCCATGTAAACGGATGGTTTCTAGTTGTTATTAAATCTGAAAACTGATGATAAAGAACTTGGTCCTGTCCCTGGATTGCTGTATGTCAATGTGTTTTTTTTTTGTTTTTTTTTTGAACAGGCATACTTTGAGAATGATCACTGGGTACGATATTTCTTACACACGGGTCACCTGACCATCGCCGGATGCAAGATGTCCAAATCGCTGAAGAACTTTATTACTATCAAAGATGCCCTGGCCAAACATACGGGTAATTATAATACGATTATATTATTATAAGTATCGCTGTTACATATTTAGACATCTGCATATGGGTCAAAACCTTGATGCTCTTTTTTTTTTTTGGTCTAAATTTGTGTTGTTGCTTTTTTATGAAATTATTTGACTTTGAATAACCTGTATGTTTTCAATTTCCAAATCAAAATTATTTTTAAGTTTATTATCATTATTGTTATTATTGTTGTTCTTTGAAGGGTTTAAAAAAAAAAAAGGAGGAGAAAAAGAGAAACCCTTAAGACCCTCATGAGTGCGTGTCAAGGTCTTTATATTTCAGAATCAGAATCAGAATAGCTTTATTACCAAGTATGTTTAGATAAATGTACAGATATGTTATTAGTGTGCAGATATGTTATTTACAAAGTGTGCAGTTTAATATAAATATGTCAGATAACTATGTTAGTTGTGATGGACGATGTATAATTATGAAAGATTAATTGTTCAGGCTGAATATAGACTGCGGGAAAAAAACTGTTCTTGTGCCTGGCTGTTCTGGTGGTCAGTGCTCTGTAGCGCCGGCAAGAAGGCTTATTATTATTTTCTTGGAAAATATCACACATTTTGTCCTCTTAAATGAAAGGGCAAGTTTATTCATCACTGTCATTGTTTTTGACCTTGGAAATGTTCAGTAACTTTTTTTGAAAAATAATGATTAAGTCCTGTGTCTTCAAGGGGCAAGGAAGGTATTTTTTTACTAGATGGATATACCACTTGACATCTTTGCAACAGTGATGAAAAGATTACTAAGACCTTGGCACATAAATTTTTTTTTTTTTTTTTTCGTTTCTCAAACATCCTTGTTTGTCATTGACCTATAGGAGCTTCTGTGGTGTCTATACATTTGTGTTTGTGTGGTCATTTATTCTGCCTTGCACATTTATCCATTTATTAACTACAAAAATAAGTTTTGACATTGTGCATTTGTGCTTTATTTCCTTTTAGCAAGACAGCTTCGTTTGGCCTTTCTGATGCATTCGTGGAAAGACACATTGGACTACTCCAACAACACAATGGAGTCAGCCATCCAATATGAGAGATTCATCAATGTGAGTGAGAAACATGGAAGAAGCAGTGGGGGAGAAAAGTACCCAAAATTCATAGTCTGTCCAAATTTAATATCTGCCACTTATCAGCATACAGAATCCTCATGAGTGCATAATAGGCTTATCTAGATTCCTTCAAGAACCCAGAAGGTCGGAGAATAGCGCGTGTCCTTCAGGGCGCATTAATACTGTCTTGCGCTTCTTTCCACCTATCAATTACTGTCACCAAGGAATATAACATGGGCAGAGTTCCAAATTTGCCTGAAACACACAGGCAGCCATTAGCATGGGAAGTATGCGAAGGTTACCTATGACTGACCTACACGCTATATTTTTTAGACCAGCCTCACCCGAACTTGAGGTTAGGATCTTAATGAGACACAGTGTTTTTCCCTCTACCCCAGTGCACCTCCAAAGGCTGTACTTGAGTAAAAATGAAGACGGCTTATTAGACGGTGATGCAATAATAGTGCAATTCCCTCAACAGAATTTGGCTGAAATATAACTGGAGATGAATAGAGGTTCTGAGGTCCCAAATTAGTAAGTAAAAGCTGTAAATATTCAAACAAAGTACATTAAAAAGCTGAGAGGGGTGTTAGTGTATGTAGTGTGGGAAATGTTGCGCACTTAGTTAACACAAAAACAGTATTTTAAGAGCAGTCTAGCAGTGGTAGTTTTTTTTTTTTTTCCCCAAACACTTATAAACTGCCTTAAGAAAATTATGGTTAAAGTGTATTTATGATAATGCAGACACAAGTTCACTACCCTTAGACCTTGAAGTAATAGGAACATGCTGGGGGGTTTTTAATTTAAAAAAAAATTATTTTATGGATTGTGGATTGTCTGAATATGTTAACCCTTAATATGGTAAAATATTTAATTAAACAATTTAAAGGAAAATGCTGGATTAAATACAACAACATCTGTGGCTGGTTGTTTATTACTACAGAATATATATCAACACGTTTGGGGTCAGTAAGATTTTTCTTTTAAAAAGAAATTAATAATTTTGTTCAGCAAGGACGCAATAAGTTGCTCAAAAATGAGGACTTTTTACATGATTACTGTTTCAAATGAATGCTGTTATTTTGAAATATTCTTCGAAGAACCCTGAAAAAAAAAGGTTAAAATGGTAAAAACTTACCAACCCCAAATGTTTGAATGGTTTATAAGCTTGTATTATAAACCATTCAAACAGTAGCACATAACATAAAACTGAATATTCTTTTAAGAGAGCAAATTAAAAAGTCCTTCATGACTATTTTTTGTGTTCGCTCCTCTCATTTTGTTTCCACAGGAGTTCTTCCTAAATGTTAAAGATATTCTGAGGAGCCCCACAGACATCACTGGCCAGTTTGAGAAATGGGAAGCTGAGGAGATTGAACTAAACAAAAGGTGACCCATATGTTCCTTAAGACTACATTGTCTCTCTTCTAAAAAATAAAGCTTTATCACCCATTACAGTAATTTGTGTGTGTTTGTGTAGCTTCTATGAGAAGAAAACATCAGTTCATGAGGCACTGTGTGACAACATAGACACTCGTTCGGCTCTGGAGGAGATGCGGGCTCTTGTCGGTCAGAGTAACACCTACATGGCTGCCAGAAGGAGTGCAAAACTACCGCCTAACCGCATGCTGCTGCAGAGCATTGCCCTGTACTTGACCGACATGCTTAAGGTAGCGAGACAAAAAAGTAGTTATATGAGCTTGACTTTGGACATAATTGATACCTGGATGCAACAAGAGAACACTTGTTTCTCTACTATCTCTAAAATTCTTCACTCGGATTGCTACAATGAATAAGCTGAGATTTAGGGTGCTTTCACACTTGGTTCGATTGCTTGGTCCGAACCCGAGTTCATTGCTCGTACGGTTCGCGGGTGCGCACCCGAGTTCGGAAGACAGCGTTCACATCATCCAAACGTACCGAACTCTGACGTCAATCGAACCTGGGTGCGCACCAAAAGTGCTAGTGTGAAAGCACCCTTAGAGACAGAAACTGAAACAATGGATGCACATTGAAGTGCTTGCTAAAACTGTTTTCTGCTTTGACAGACATTTGGAGCGATTGAGGGAGCTGAGCCCATTGGCTTCCCTGTTGGAGGAAACGGACAGGATTCTGATGTAAGCCACACCAATCAGATCATGTTTGATTCATCAAAGGTTTTCCTTTTAATTTCTGCTACAAAGCCAGAGTTGTGAAGACACGTCATTAATGATTCAATATAATAATGCTTTTTTGTGGATTGTTGTCCACCGTCATTAAACTCTTCTTAAAGGGGTCATATGATGCGATTTCAAGTTTTCCTTTGGATAGCCATTTTTAAAGAAGTTTAGTAGTAGAGCTACTGCAAGCGATTTTTAGTGCTGCAAATCCATTTACACTTTGCTGAAACTTCCGCGTCTTCATGGACAGCGCAGGTCAAGGTTGCTTAGCAACGGCAGACGCCTCCGGAGCGCAAGCGCCCGAACGCTTTGGGAAAAAGCAGAAAGCGGCGCGCCTAGCGTTTTCCACGCGTTTTTAGGCGCGACATGTGAATGGCCCCTATGACCCCTTTAATCTTTTAATGTCTGTTTCAGCTCGAGAACACAGTCATGCCCTATTTGTCAGTGCTGTCGGATTTCAGGGAAGACGTCAGAAAAATTGCAAGAGAGAAGAAAGGTAAATCTCTCGGGGTGTTTTATTTATTTATATTTTAGAGCAAAGACCTACAATGTGTACTCAAGTCATTTAGTTTGTTCTAATTTATTTCTTTGTAAGATTTGTTTCCTTTTTTATGGTTGTTGTTGTAGCTGTAGCTCCAACAGACATTTGCATACAATACAGATTGTGCTTTTTACGCACAAAAGAGAATTCATTAGGGAAATGTGTTTGTTTTCCAGTGACAGAATTGCTGAGGCTATGTGACGAATTGCGTGATGATACTTTACCTGAGCTGGGTGTCCGACTGGAGGATCGTGATGGTAAATGAAAGCTACAGAGATTTTATTAAACCCTGAATGTCATGGAAAATGACAATGTTTTTTGTTGTTTTTCTAAGAACTTCCCACATCTGTAAAATTGGTGGACAAAGAAACCCTTCTGAAGGAAAGAGAAGAGAAGAAGAAGGTAATTGCAGAATCCATCTACTTGGCAGTATATTGTGATATCTCTACTTGATTTATTTGGTGTCAGTGGTGTAGGTTTTGTATCTCGTTTCACATATAGTACTGCTGGTCTGCAGTGCACCTTATTAGGTTGAAATTAGTCATTAATCAGATCAAAATGATCACTCCACCAGGGTAAGGTGATACGTTCCTTCTGTCAATGGAAAAAAGTTTCTTAGCATATCAGGCATCACAAAAGAAATGATTCAAATGCAAACCAGGTCATGAAAAATGTATTTAGGCCTTCAGAATGAATTGTAAGGACTCAAGTTGCACCGGTTTATTGTTGTACCTTCTTTAAATTACTCCTTTGAGCCTCGTATGCACGCTTACTGCTCTGGACACATTCTGCAGATCAGTCATGATCCACCTGAGATGGTCACAGCAAATAGCGTTTCTAAAAAAAGGAGGGTGGTAGGGGCATCTCTGAGACTTCTCTGTTGGTTTATGAGCATCTTCATATTTGAAAATTAAAATACACTATGAACACACTACTGTTCAAAAGTTTGGGCTCGGTAAGAATTTTTAAAAATATTTTTAAATACTTATTCTGCATTTACTTGATTAAATTTACAGTAAAACAGCAATATTGTGAAATATTACAGTTTAAAATAACTTGTTTCTGTTTTAATATATTTTAATATGTAATTTATTCCTTTGATGGCAAAGCTGAGAAACAGTTACAGTATGATACAGTTCAATGTTTTTGTGGAAAGCGTGATAGGTTTTATTCTGGATTTTTGGAATTGGTCATTTTTGATCAATTGAATGCTTCCTTGCTGAATAAAAGTAATTTCTTGTAATTACTTTTTCTAGTAATTGTTTCATGTTAATGTAAATTTGTAATTAATTTCCACTTATTCTTTACTGTTTCAAGATGGAAGATGAAAAGAAAAAGAAAAAAGAGGAGGCTGCCAAGAAGAAACAAGAACAAGAGGTGAATAGAACAATCACAGAAACCCCTTAACACACTTCATAATTGAGTCACTCTTCATGTAAAAATCCTCTCATGTC
>NW_015630532.1:52044-63142 GCF_001515625.1 Sinocyclocheilus rhinocerous | reverse complement strand
CGCGTGCCGAGGCGCCGGGTCCCGCGGTTTGGATGAGCCACCAAACAGATCTTCTCACTGCGCGCGCGCGAGCTATTCTAGCTCTTTAATATTTAAACTGGCAAAGCTTAAATGAGTTTAGTTTAAACACCGATAGCGACGTGTGCTGTTCAGGTCTCACCTGCGTTATCAACACGTGATCACTGCATAAATGACAGTTATTCCAGCATACAGCACTCGCATTGAACAAAGAGTGAGTTTATCCAAGTATTGGTTTTTTTTCCTCTCATCGCTCTTGTTGTAATGTATTGGGAAGCCAGAATTTGTATCCATCATTAGAAACATGCATTAGCCGAACTCTAACAAACCATATTACAGATGCATTGTCAGATTTAAGTTGAACCGCGGTCCTAGTGCATGCCGAACCGTGTGTGGAGAACCGTACGGTTCGATTTTTTACAGAGAACCGTTGCACCCCTAATATATATATATATATATATAGAGAGAGAGAGAGAGAGAGATAGATATATTACTTTTAAATACATTGAGAGAAGTGTATTCTTGTTTGTGCTTTATTCATTGTTTGGAATTATTTGTATTATAAATATTTGTATATTTGATGTCATAGATGGCAAAGTTGGCAAAAATGAAGGTTAAACCCAGTGAAATGTTCCGGTCAGAGACGGACAAGTACTCCATCTTTGACGAAATGGTAATGCAAACCATTCAGTCTTCTTTGTCATAAGATACACTCGTTTAAGTCACACTACTGTATGTACTGTATGTTGGATCCATTTCAAGGTGATTATTGGTCTATAGAGGATGGATGAGTCCTTATGAATTTTTAATAATTTGGTCACATTTATTCAGAAATCCTAATAGCATGTCTGTCTTTTGCTTATACAGGGCTTCCCAACGCATGATGCTGAGGGAAAGGAGCTCAGTAAGGGACTGACCAAAAAGCTTCGCAAGCTTTACGAGGCACAAGAGAAGCTGAATAATGAATACCTCCAGTCGACCCAGAACGGGAGCTGAGAACATGTGTTGAGTCTGACGTGATCTGCCATCCGCCCTTACTGTCTGTTGTGAACTTGTCTTGTGTATGCGAAAAGGCAGCAAAACTTAAAGACCTCATCTGTGAGTTTTGGCTCTTAACTTTGGTAAGGTTTTGCCAATTCCTTCTGGTCATGGTTGGAAGGTAATTGATTTTTGATGCTCTGCAATCATGACTTTGAGGGGTATTTTATGACTATGATATTAAGGGTATATTATGTGCTTTTTGCACACATAGAACAAAGATGCAAGTATATCAGAACTTTTCTAATGTGGGTTTGGTGGTTTATATGAAGTATGTAAGAAATATTTAGCCGTTAATGTGGAAATGGATCAAGCAATGTTTTCATTATTGATTTTTAAAATCTGGCTGGTCAAAGAGGTGTTTTTTTCCGAAACACTGTTTACACATCAGCTAGTGATACATATGATTCCTCCAGAATCAAAATATCTCAGATGATACAGGAATGAAGGGACCTCAGGTTTGTTGGTTTACGACAAATGGAAAAACAGAGGCATACATAGGAGCACCAATTATTGTTAGTATTAACATACTCTTTATAAGAACATGAAATACCAAAATAAAAAAGGATTTTGAATAATGTCTGATGCTCGTTTGTCCCTGGTAACTTATTTCTGCAAATGTTGCCATAAAGGCTTGTCTAGAAAAGTTTTGTTCATACAGTTGTAGTCTAATACTGTAAGAACAGCTACAGATATTAAGTTTACAGTGATAAAACATCTGCACAGAGCTTTACATAAGCCTGGTGAAGGTATTGAACGGAATAATTGTTTCATGTATAGCACGGAATCAATACGAATGAACCGAGTCAATTACTGAGTGAGTGACTCAGAATGTGACTTTAATAGCAGCTTGGCAGAAATGTTACAAATAAAACGTGCTTAAAACATGCAATACATTTTTAAGAGCGATTTTTTTTTTGTATAATTTAATGTAAATGTAAATAATATAAGTACTAAATTATTTTGTGTATCTTATTCGTGGTTGCAACAAATTAATAAAACGAAGACGCATGAAATTAAAATAGCCTAAACAGCTTGTGGAAGGTCTTAGAGCATGTAGTATGAAACTCACTGATGTCAGGGACCAATAATGTATTTACATTAGGGCGTAAAAGAAGCGCCGATATCCGACTCAATTCAGAGAATCGATTCTTTTGAACAATACATATCAAAGAATCGATTCAACCCGAGTCCATCAGCTGAACAACACCCGCTGATTCAGGTAAGAAAAGCAATCTCCCTAAATAAAATATTACTTTCTACTTTGCATTTTACCTTGAAATACATAGGCCTATTATGAGTATCTAGTTTACGTCAAGCAGAGTGGATTGTTTTTTTTTGCTGTAAATGTATGATACTAGTGTGCTGCTTGTGCTCTCACTGCATGTCATCTGTTTTGATAAAGTTGCGAGTGACTGTTACAAATTGTTACAGTTTACAGGTCATTTAACAAACAATTACCCTGTAACCTGTTAACCGCCGCAGAAATAGTCCAAGCTCATACCCGGAGTGTGTTTTGTGAGGGTCTGTGAGCCTGCTGGCCTGTGACATTTATATTTCACCCTTCTTCAGTGTTGGTTTGGAGATGATCCAGTGTCTGCCCTCTGTCGCTGTTATCACCCCCGCCATCACCTGTGCTAAACTGGTGGTTGCGGAGATTATGAGATCCGATTTAATCTGTTATGATCTGGATGTGCCAAGTTTAGCGTGTTAGCTGCTAGCGAGAGTGTATCTCTGATGGGCGTCAACATAAACACATCTGTTTGTACCTTTACTTGAAACTGCTGATTTTTATGTTTGTAGTTTTGCTGTTTGCTATACATTAGAAATGTAAACGAATGTATGATACTAGTGTGCTGCTTGTGCTCTCACTGCATGTCATCTGTTTTGATAAAGTTGCGAGTGACTGTTACAAATTGTTACAGTTTACAGGTCATTTAACAAACAATTACCCTGTAACCTGTTAACCGCCGCAGAAATAGTCCAAGCTCATCCCCGGAGTGTGTTTTGTGAGGGTCTGTGAGCCTGCTGGCCTGTGACATTTATATTTCACCCTTCTTCAGTGTTGGTTTGGAGATGATCCAGTGTCTGCCCTCTGTCGCTGTTATGACCCCCGCCATCACCTGTGCTAAACTGGTGGTTGCGGAGATTATGAGATCTGATTTAATCTGTTATGATCTGGATGTGCCAAATTTAGCGTGTTAGCTGCTAGCGAGAGTGTATCTCTGATGGGCGTCAACATAAACACATCTGTTTGTACCTTTACTTGAAACTGCTGATTTTTATGTTTGTAGTTTTGCTGTTTGCTATACATTAGAAATGTAAACGTATCGATTCTTGTAAATAAGGAATGATTGACTTTGCCTTACCAGCATAAGTAAAGTTTCCCCCAAAAGAGTAAATTAATAAAACATGCATTTGGGATCTTTTCAAGTTAAGAAGTTTTCAAAAACTTTCGTTACTTATTGTTTTTCTAAGGAATTTTTTTTTCTTCGACTATCCGGGGCTTTTGGGGGGCCTTAACATGCTCAAAAACTCTTGAAAATTGGCACACACATTGGAATCTGCGGTCAGGACGCCGCAGAGACTGGGACCCGGGCGTGGCACAGGGGCTCTAACGGCACCCCCTGGAACACAGTCAGAAAACTTGATGTATAGCTCACACACACTTGCACGAATTCATATGAAACTCGGTACACATATAGATCTCATTGAGCCGAACAAATTTCACGCTGCATGTCATAGGCTCCGCCCAACAGGAAGTTGGCTATTCAGGGCTGTGTAAAAAGCGCATGCTCTGGAATTTGATATACTCCTATGAGGGTTTCCAACCGATTGCCACCAAACTCGGTGAACATGATCTCAAGACATGGGGGATGCTAAATTGCGAAGGGATTTTTTATATCTCGAACGGGTTGCTCGTGGCGAGGCTATGAAGTTATGGCGAGAAATGAGAAACAAGAAGTGTCTAATAACATCCACATACATTCCCCTTGTCCAAATAGCCACACTTGCGGTCTTTGCCACTTGAGAGCGCGTGCGCGCGACAGGAAGAAAGTGCGCAAGATTGTCCCAGGTCTTAAAAACGCCGCCATGGCAACGTGTCAAACTTGAATATTATTTTCTGGTGATTTTGAGGCAGATAACATGCTTAGAATTTCATGAATCTCCACACACATATCAGTATTAATGATAGATAGACACTGGCAAAAGCTAACCAAACTTTGTCTACATGATGCCAAAACATTGAGGAACTTAAATTGCGGATGAATTTTGGATAGCTTGAACGGTTTTGCTGTGGCGATTTATTAAAATAACAGTAGAAAAGATCTATGGATAACAGAAAATTAAAAAACTCAGATATCTGATCTCATTCTGCCACTCTGCCTTTGTGTGAGGAAGGGGGTGGGGAGGGTGGCTGAGTGTGGGGGTGAGTGAGGGGGTTGGTGAGAGAGAGCGAGAGAGAGACTTTTAAACATCTCTTTAATCACCAGAAAAAAAAGAATCAGTAATTTTTTGTTGTTGTTGGTGTTTTTTTGTTTTTTTTTCATTACAGCTTAAGAAATCTCTTAGGACTTATCCTTTTCTGTCAGTTTTAGGGACAAAAAAATCCTAGAACCATTTAATTTGTAGGGCACTGACAACATAATTTTATATAATTAGTTTAATAATTATGTTAATTGCAACATAAAAAGATCAAAAGATACATACATGTGGACTTATACATTTTTTGTGCTGCAAATAATAATTTGAAACTCATTTGATACTGACCTATGACATCCTGTGACATGACATTCATCTGAATGCATTTTTTTTGTCCAATGGTCATGCCTTAACTTTGCAATTTCTGTATTGCATTAGTTTTGAATATTTCTCATGGGGATTTAATAATTTTTGACTTTTCAGTCTGAGTTAAACCTTTTTTTTTGGCTCATTTCATCTGTAAAAGAAAATTGCCTAATAATTCTGCACATCTGAATATGAGGATTTTTTCTCTTCCAGCCTTCATGGACAATTATATATCACTCATAAATGATTAAATACAAAATTAATAGTAGTTATTAAGATTGATGTGGTTTGGAATTGGTAAAATGTGCTTGGAAAAAAATATCATCAGAATATCAAAGTGCCTAATAATTATGCACGCGGTGTAAATCATTAAATGTTTTGGTAACACTTTATATTAAGGTCTCATTTGTTAACATTAGTAAATGCATTAACTAACATTAACTAACAATGAACAATATATTTTCACAGAATTTATTAATGTTTGTTGATGTAAGTTTACAGTGCATTAACTAATGTTAACAGATAAAACTTTTTTTTTTTTTTACTTTTTTTAACTCAGTTTAAGTTTTGAATATTAACTGACATTAATACATGCTATATAATTATTGTTCATGTTAATATAGTTAATGTTAATAACTGAAACCTTATTGTAAAGTGTTACTAAAGTTTTATATATTGTTCTGTATGTTTGTGTTTCACAGTCTTGATGGTTTGGATTAACCCTTTAATTGCCGTATCCCTTAAAACCAGACTGCCAGAGGGTTACTGTAAATGCATGTGCCCGCTGTGCACCGTTCTCCTGATGCCACCGGGGTGGCGTTTGCACTGACGACTTGGGCCCGCCATCGCTGCTTGCAGCTATATTTATTAGTTATTCTTTATTAGAATTCCTATAATAATTATTGTTAATATTGTTGTTATTATTGGGCGCTAATACCAAGTTACCTGTTTTATTTTAGTAGTATAATAGTAATATTTATTTTAGTAATGTAATAATGATACAGCAATAACTATGGAATTACCACGTTAAATGTCTAGCTTGTGGATTTTGATTTGAAAATAATAATAATAAAATCAACTTAAATATGAAGCAAGCACTACTAACAATGTTATTTCAATGAATTGATTCAAATAAAAATATTTAGCATAACTGTATTCCACGTTGGTTTTTATGGTTAAAAAATACCCCTCAAAATTAATGCTGGGGTGCAATTATTTATTCTAATTAAATTATTAACTTCTGACTCTGCATTGTGGTAACTTAGCTTCATTACACTGTTGTTTTGGTTGTGCAAAGCATCACCTGTTTTTAATATGAATGCATTTTGTTTTTAAGAAATATGATTAAAATTTCAAGTTAATAAATATATGTGATTTTGTCTTTACCAATAGAAAAAAAAGTTATTTTAGACAAGCTGAAGTTGTATGTTTTGTGTTTTTCACAGAATATTTGAGCTGTGGTATCAAAATGGATGCTGACAATGAAGCCAAAGGTGTAGAAACTATGAATTCCTGGTACTCTCTTTGACTAGCAACTTTGCATTTTTCACATGAGCTATACCTTGTATAGTCTGTATAGCTTTTGAAATGCTGACACATTTATGAGCTGGCTGAGAACATGATTTTATGTGTTACTTAGATTGTCTTGTAAATTATTTTTGGATTCAGGGTGCTTCTCAAACAAAAGCCAGTATAATGTTTCAGTGTAAAAGTTTCATGAAGCTTCACTTCACATGCTGCCAAGGATTTAATGGAAAAGATTGTCTCATAGGTTCTTTTGAGAAATTTGTGCAATCTTACAAACTTACTAAGAGCAATATCAAAGGTGAAACGATAGTGCTGTTTCACTGTGCTGCTGAACGTTATGCTTCCTTTAAGATGGATGTCTGTTTATGGAAAGGACTGTGTGCAGTATAAACGTTCTTTGAGAGTTGATAGTCATACATTTTTCCATTGATTAATTTTTTTTTTTTTGCTGGTGATGGCATGTTATTTTCAGGTAAGGTGAGCGGCCAGGCGATGCAGAACCCACAAGCGTTGGCAGCAGTTCAGGACAAAATAGACAGTGTCTCACATAATGCTTCCATCATGGACAGGTAAGCAAGATGAAACATTTGAAAGATGAAACAAACCAAACTAATAACTTGGAACTAAAGAGACTAACAGGGCAAACATCAATTTTGTACCTCATTGTTTTTATTTCTGGTCATGGCACGGTCATTGTCATGTTTTTATTGTTTCCTATCTTGAGAAAACTATTTCCTAACTGGATATGTCTCATATTTCCTGTGTAGAATTTTAAAACTGGACATTGCATTTTTATTGTTCCTCATGTTACGTAGAGAGGCAAACTTGCCGGTGTAATATAACCGTCCGTCTAAGGGGGAAAAACTCTAGTCAGACAGACCATCTGCCTGTAACCTAAAATCTGTCTCTGCATGTTAGGTTATAACATAGAAGTCAGTCCTAATGGTGTGTGTATCTATGTACTGTGTGTATCTATGTACTGTATGTCTTTGTGTGTGTCAGCTTGACGATGCCCAGAGAGAGGTCACTCACCCGTGAAGGCTACTTCGCTGTCTGAGTTTGGCTGTAGTTGTAGTGGTCATGAAAACGATGACACAGACAACAATATTTGCACAAAACAGCAATAATCCATTTGTGCGTGAACACTGCAAGACCAAACATAAGGCTTGTGGAAAGGGTGCTGGGTAGAAAGCATTTTATTTTTAATCCAACTCAAACCAATTCAGTGATTGCAGCGCACAATCTATAATAACGCATGAAGCGTGTGACTTGAGTTATCAGAGGTTAAGCACATTTTGCGATGTGATATGAATGGGGATCTTGTATCTCATGCTCTTACTTCAAACCCATCTGTTGACCCCAGAGAGCAGGGAAATGCACTGGTCCAGCTGTGCAGTACCGGACACCCATCTGCTCACACAATGTCTTCTCTTCCTCTCCCAACTTCTTCCAGCTTACCAAAGTCTGTGAAAAGAAGAGTCAATGCCTTAAAGAATCTTCATGTTAACAACACGCACATCGAAGCCAAGTTATACAAGGAGGTGCATGAGCTGGAGAGAAAGTATAACGCGCTTTATCAGCCGTTATTTGACAAAGTGAGTTGGGTTTATCTATGTATTTTTAGTGTGTGTTATCTATGTATTTATCTTAGCATTATAATATATTATACAACAGTTCGTTCTGGTTCTCAAATCTGATTGGTTGAGAACCGTGAGATATTGTACTGGTATCGCTACAGGAACGCCCTTTCACAATTTTGTATCACTCGGCTTGTTCTAGCCGGGTCTATGTATTAATCTATCTATCTATCTATCTATCTATCTATCTATCAGTCTTCATAGCAACACTCTAGCAACTATCCAAGCCACCTTAGCAACCACCCCAGGTACCCTAGCAACCGAATAGCAACACCCTAGCAACCATCCCAGGTACCCTGGCAACCGCATAGCAACACCCTAGAAACTGCCCTGGGTACCCTGGCAACCGCATAGCAACACTCTTGCAACCACCCCAGGTACCCTAGCAACCGCTCTAGCAACCACCCCGAGTACCCTAGCAACCGAATAGCAACACCGTAGCAACCACATGGATATTCTAGCAGCTGCATCTATCTATCTATCTATCTATCTATCTATCTATCTATCTTCAGTCTGATTCTCTATCTATCTATCTATCTATCTATCTATCTTCAATCTATCTATCTATCTATCTATCTATCTATCTCTGACAGACTGTATTGCCTTCAAAACTTTCAAACTTTAAGCTTTTAAACCTACTTTAAACTTCAGACTGAAAACCATCAAACTTAAAACTTTTTTAAACTTCTTAAACTTTTTAAATTTTTCAAACTTTTTCAAACTTTCTGGTCCGGCTTTTTCAAGCCAACTTAAAGTTTGTCTTGACGAAACTTTTTTATCTAGTTATGATTGATAACGTAACTGAAGCAGCACATGCCCTTGATACGAATTCTAAAAGTGACGTATGTTTAACTGTCAACTGATATAGAGCCGGTATCGCTCTCGTACTCGAGTGATATTGCTCATATATTATATGCTTTATATATTTTTACATATGCTACAGTTTTAATTTTATTAAAGAAATGTATATTTGTATTCAGAAAGGACACATTTAAGTTATCAAAAGTGACAGTTGAGACATTTGTTTCCTAAAAAAAGATTTCTATTTTAAATAAATGCTCTTCTTTAGAATTTCCTGTACTTTAAAGAATCCTGAAAAGGTGTATCACAGTTACCACAAAAAATGTTAAGTTAATATTAAATATCAACTGTTTTTCATAATTGATAATAACAAGAAATATTTCTTAAGCACCAAATCACATTTTAGGATAGGTTTTGGGTGTTTCATAGTCAGAAAAATAAGATGTTATCCAGCATTATTTCTTCTGAAAGACATGAGTGGTTAGTAAGTTTAGAGAATCTTTTCAGAGAAGTAGAAATAATCAGACTTCATTTTTTATCTTCAAATGATCAGAAAAGTTGTGCTCACTTTCTTTGTGTTCAACAGGATGAGGATTCGGAGTACACTTTAGGCACAGACTTTGACATCGGTAATTTCTTCAGGGAAAGAATCGTTCCGAGAGCAGTTTTGTATTTCACTGGAGAAGCCCTGGAGGATGATGAAAGTGTACGTATTTTCAAATGACTGTTTCTTGCCTTCTGATATCTATGGTTTAACAGAGTTGCTGCAATTATCTGTTATGTACATTAATTCGTTTGCGTCTGTTGATGCAGTTTGAAGAGGAGGAACTGGATGAGGGTGAAGAGGAGGAACTGGATGAGGGTGAAGAGGAGGAACTGGATGAGCGTGAAGATGAGAAACTGGATGAGGGTGAAGAGGAGGAACTGGATGAGCGTGAAGATGAGAAACTGGATGAGGGTGAAGAGGAGGAACTGGATGAGCGTGAAGATGAGAAACTGGATGAGGGTGAAGAGGAGGAACTGGATGAGGGTGAAGAGGAGGAACTGGATGAGGGTGAAGAGGAGGTGGGTTCACTGTATACATTTTGAACATAAATTGAGGAATCAGTGTTTGATGAAAGTTCACAGTTGAAATCAGTGATGCTTTATATGATATTATGTTCAGTTATGTAGACTAACTCTGTTTTGTGTGAAATAGGACCAAGATGAGGAGGACGAAGATGATGAAGAGGAGGGAGATTCCAAGGTCAGTGTGGATTTAGATCATTACTTGAACTGAAATTTAAAAAAGAAATTACTTCATTGTCTCTTTGTTCAGCGTTCCTCAGTCTCTTTGATTTTCTTTGGATGAATGTTTGTGGATTATTTGCATGTTTGATGATTAATGATGATTGTGGTTGTTCTCTACCTCCTGTTCTGCCCTAGTGACAGGCATAAGTCATTCTCACCTCATACATTTCTAGGTAAGAAAGAAATGTCATGAGTCCATTCTAACCTTTGCCTTCACACGTCCCTCTCAGCCTCATCCCTCTCCTTATGTCTGCTATCCCATCCCTACAGCACCCCTGTGACATTATACTAAGCCACTCATTTTATATCATTAAGGCCTTGTCCAAAATCTCAGTATAGGACTGTAACAGAAAAGAGAAGAAGACAGAATCACGACTGCTGTATTAGAGAATTTTGGACAAGGTCCTTCCATCCATTTTGCTTAAAGTATCTTGCTTAATAGTTATTGATGGTATTTAGTAGGTCAAGTACTTTTCCAGCTCATATATGTGGCATCCTCTTTTGAATACATAATATCTTGCTATAACTTTACATCCACCTATTCAAGGTGATACTACACCATCAAGCACTGACTTGTGGTCTACACTGACATTAGAGCGTGATCCTGGAGTGCTTCAGTACTGGGGTTTCTTGACTTATGTCTTATATTAAAGGGTTTATATCATGCAGTACCATTCAAAAGTTTGGGATCATTACGCTTTTTTTTTAAAGAAATAAATACTTTTATTGAGCAAGGGTGCATTAAATTGATAAAAGTGAAAGTAAAGACTTTTACATTTACATCTGTCTGTCTGTCTGTATGTGTGTATATATATATATATATATATATATTAGGGCTGTCAGTTGATTAACATTTTTAATCTAATTAATTGCAAAATAAATTTGACTGTGAAAATACCCACAAAAGATCATTTAAAGCTATTTTTGTGTTAAATGAGAAAGTATCAAGTAGACATTACAAATTGTAGCTTTAGAAATATTTTATTTGATTCAACATA
>NW_015630532.1:17252-50406 GCF_001515625.1 Sinocyclocheilus rhinocerous | reverse complement strand
ATTATTTAAAGATATTTTTGTGTTAAATGAGAAATTATCAAGTAGACATTACAAATTGTAGCTTTAGAAATATTTTATTTGATTCAACATACATTTTATTACACGTAAACATTTAGGCTACAACGGCCCAACATAAACTATGGAACATAAAAGAAGATCATTTAAGAAACATCTCAGTATTGTTTGTTCATACAATGAAAGTCATTGGTAACCAAAACAGCTCTGTTACCAACAGTCTTCAAAATACCTTCTTTTATGTTCCACAAAAGAAAGTAAGTCATTCAGGTTTAAGTAAATGATTTTTTTTTTATTATTATTAAATTATACTCTAAATAAGAAACAAAATCTGCCAGCAGGTGGCGGTAAATGTCTTTATGACTCATTCGATTAGTTCAAACGGCTGATTCATTCAGGAATTCAGTAAACGGCTCTCTTTATGAATGGCCCTATGAATCATTGGTTCACACGATTCGTTCAAAACACGGATTCGCTCGGAAACGAAACACCGCTGTGTTGCTCGGAGTCGCACAACAATTCTGCTATGGCTTTAAAGGTAATATGTTCTCTGCAAAATTGAGCAAAAGCACATAATATTGTGTTTAAAATATAACACAATATCAACTTCTTATTTACTGAACTGTTGTATAAGATCACATTTAAACTCGTGATATTCAGGACAAAATCACTGCTCTCCCTGCTCGTGTGACATCGTATGATATAAATATGACAAACTCATACAGGGGCATTTTTGCACCAATTTCTTGAATTTTAGGGCATAACTGCATTTATGATGCAGGACAACAAGTCATAAATGCAGTTATGCCCTAAAATTCAAGATATTGGTGCAAAAATGCTCCTGTATGAGTTTTTGTCTTATATATTTATATCATTCGATATCACACTAACGGGGAGAGCAGTGATTTTATCCCGCCACCTGCTGGCAGATTTAGTTTCTTATTTAGAGTATCATTTAATAAAAACCATAAATAAAAATAATAATAAAAAATAAACATTAAAGGGATAGTTCACCCAAAAAATTTAAATTCTGTCATCATTTACTCGCCCTCGTGTAGTTTCAAAACTTTCTTTTGTGGAACATAAAAGAAGGTATTTTGAAGACTGTTGGTAACAGAGCTGTTTTGGTTACCAGTGACTTTCATTGTATGAACAAAAAAATTATTAAATTTTTTTTTGTTATTTTATAAATTATCTTCTTTTATGTTCCATAATTTATGTTAGGCCGTTGTAGCCTAAATGTTTATATGTAGCCTAATACATTTTGTTGAATCAAATAAAATATTTATTTCTAAAGCTACAATTTGTGATGTTTACTTGATTCTTACTCATTTAACACAAAAATAGCTTTAAATAATCTTTTGTGGGTATTTTCACAGTCAAATTTATTTTGCGATTAATTAATCGAAACATCATGTAATTAAATAGATTAAAAAATTTTAATCGACTGACAGCCCAGAATTGCACATGTGGAAATCATATTAGTTCTCTCATTTAAGTGTTTTCATACTGTAGGTCTACTCTTTTGCATGAAGTCACCAATATTTTTTTTCTTTTAGTTTCACCAGATAAAGAGTTGGTGAGTATTTTTTTTTTATTCTTTCTTGCTTTAACTCAGTTCTAGCTAGGCAATTAGTTGGCCTGATATCAGTTAAGGTTTTGGGTGTTTCATAGTCAGAAAAATAAGATGTTATCCAGCATTATTTCTTCTGAAAGACATGAGTGGTTAGTAAGTTTAGAGAATCTTTTCAGAGAAGTAGAAATAATCGGACTTCATTTTTTATCTTCAAATGATCAGAAAAGTTTTGCTCACTGTCTTTGTGTTCAACAGGATGAGGATTCGGAGTACACTTTAGGCACAGCCGTTGAAATCGGTAATTTCTTCAGGGAAAGAATCGTTCCGAGAGCAGTTTTGTATTTCACTGGAGAAACCCTGGAGGATGATGAAAGTGTACGTATTTTCAAATGTTTCTTGCCTTATGATATCTATGGTTTAACAGAGTTGCTGCAATTATCTGTTATGTACATTAATTTGTTTGCATTTGTTGATGCCGTTTGAAGAGGAGGAACTGGATGAGGGTGAAGAGTAGGGATGGGTACCGAAACCCGGTATTTAATTGGTCCCGGGTCTAAATTATGAAAGACCGGAGTATCGATAAGCTCTGACGTTAACGGTTCTGCTATCGGTACTGGAGAAATTAAGAAAACACACATACATTTATTATTGCTATATATACATTATCTTGCAAATTCTATCTCACCAGAGTCGCCAGCTGTTTTTCAAACATTTGTCTGTGATGCATTTTTGCTGTTCGCAATTCAGAAGCGAGATCACGCCCACGCGGAGGAGCTGCAGCACGCGCAACATGAAAGCCCTGTTTACTCAATCGGTGATTGTTGTAAAATGCCGTCTTTACTGTTGCTAAATCCGCAAAAGAGACGCTGGTCCTCAGGCTGAAATGTGTGCGCATGTTTCTTGAGCAGCAAATCAGCATCTTAGAATGATTTCTGGAGGATCATGTGATACTGAAGACTGGAGTAATGACTGCTGAAAATTAAGCTTTATTAAAATTAAACTAGGCTACCATCACAGGAATAATCACATTTTAAAATATATTAAAATAGAAACAGCTATTTTAAATTCTATTAATATTGTACAGTATTACTGTTTTGTTTTTGTTTTTTTGGTGTTTACAGACTGTAGTATTTCAGAACAATCTTTTTTAGCAGCTCGTTACTTCAATAAATTATGTTTGCACTTGAGAAGAAGTTTTGAGTTCTGAAATGTTTTTTTTTTTACCCAAAAGATCAGTTGAGATTTGGTTTGTCGTGATATGACCCCTTCATGCACAGCAACTGGTTCAGACATAACATTTTCTTTCGGTGGATCAGGCTGTGGTGAAAGACGCTTTCTCGCATTTAGTTATAATGATGTATCTGCGTACAAAAGAGTGGTGATTCACTTTAGATTCCCTGATGATTTTATCTTAATTAATGACTGCATTCACATTGTTGGTGCTACAAAGGCCTAGGATACATCAGTGTAAATGTGCTTTCATGAGCCACTCTTCTGTGATGAAGATGCATCTCCCTCTCTTTCTCCTGCACTCCTCCTGCAGTTACAGATACTGTATCAACTTTTTGAATAAAAAAAGTTCTCTCTCCCTTTCCCCATCCCTATCTTTTATGTTTTGTTTTGTTTTTTCAGACCGGGGATCCTCAGCCTGCAGAGTGCAAACAACAGTAGTTTGGATCACTCACTCCTGCCACTGTCAAACCCCATCAGCTCACCTAGAATCAGCCCTGTAGTGCGGCGTACATTCTCTGATGAGCACACCATCCAACTAAACAAAACATGATGATGCAATACATTGGTAAACTAGTTTTTTAACCTACATAATTAGCTTACTTTAAAATCCAGTTGCTATACTACAACACTATTGATAAATTGGGCAATTCCAGATTACAATTCCCGGCTTCAGAATGTAGATATATACATAAATAAATGTAAAACTATTTTTTAATTCATTATTTAGACATGTACAGACATAATGACTTGAGATATGTCATTGCATGGCCAAAAAAAAAACTTGTATTCTGACTTCCTGTGCACATCTAACCTTTGTCAAGGTTGTTTGTATTTAACAAATAGTTTCTCTTCTCATTTTTGAAGTGTTCCGTGTCATGGGCATAACCATTTTTTATGCAGTATATCTATTTTTGTACTTTTTGAACAAAACTGTTTATGTTTATGCACTTATTTATGGAATGTGCTAGCTAGCTAGCCAGTCCAACTAATGTATCTGCGATATCTTGCAGGCATCAATTAATTGTGTTTAATCATATCCGGCCTCTTTGCAATATAAATATCTAACATTTCAATCTTCATTCGACTTTCTCTTTGAAGGTCGTAATTTAAAAAAGTAATAATAATCTCTGCACTCCTCTACATGAGTATGCTCAGTCGATGTAGTCTAATTTTTTATATTTATATATATAAATATTTCAGTATACGTTATATCCATAATGCTGGAATTGCTCAATTTAGATAGTATTCAAAGACGAAAGGGCAAGTCCACTGCCAATGGTCACTGAATTCTGAGTGAACTGCAGGTGATTACATGTCCTTCGAGATACAACATCGCATCCCAAAGTTGACTGAATTCATTTATTTTGTGACTTAATCTCATAGGTTACTCAGGGTTTTTAATGCCAAGATGACAGTGTGCGAGTATCCAGCATTGTGAAACTGTTGATATCTAACCTGCTTCATGTTCTCTTTTGTCTTGTAAAAGAAGGAAGACTTTTGAAATGTGGCTTTTAGTTATAACAGAGTTATTTATATATCTTTTCCATCTTTATATTATTGTTTTGAACTCTGTCTTGGTCTTGTGCTTTTTGGTGGATCCCTGAGAGAATATGTTTTGCTAATGTATGTACTGTACCCATTTGATTATAGCCCCTTTTAGCATTTAAAAATGCTTTTGCTGTACTGCCCAAGCACTTACAAAAAAAGTGTCTTTTATTGCCAAAGAGAGTGATCTGATTTCACTTTACCACACCTTTTTCTGTGTCAGAGTATTTCAGGTCTGCAATTCATTTGAAATAATTAGATATTAATGCTAAAGAATGCATGTTATGGTGAAGGAATGTTTCAAGTTCAATACGAGTTGAGCTCAATCAACAGCATTTGTAATGAATTACTACAAAAGATCATTCAGATTCATTCCTTGTTTTCTTTAAAACTAAAAAGAATTATGATGAAATACTTGCAGTGGAAGTGAACGGGGCCCATTTTTGGAGGATTTAAAAGCAGAAATGTGAAACCTGTAATTCTGTAAGTATTTACGTTATTCTGTTAATGTGAAAGATTCATGCTTTTTAGAATTGGTTGTTTTCCAGTCCACCTTTGTTTCTGGTTAGTGAATGAAAGGAGGAAGTCATTTGTGAGGAGAAAAGAAGTAACCCTTAGACTGAAAGAAGTGATGAAAAGTTCAAGACCAAATGCCTAAGTTAGAAGAATAACTGTTACAATGTCTGACAAATTTTGCTGCATTTTACCAATAAATATAACACCAATTATTTTTAAATGATTAAACATACTTTTTTACGAGTTATAAATTATCCATCTGTTGTGATAGTTCTATGCTATTATTGTGATGGGTGGTAATGACATGGGCTTACAAAAATCACCTTTTTGTTTAAAAAAATTCCAAATTCATTTGTTAGAGGAAAACAGCTAAATTATTTTTTTTTCTGATCCCTAATCCTAAAATAGTATTTAAGTACATCTCTAACTGTTTTTACATTTTGCAAGAGTTATAATAATGATCACAATATGATATATGCTTATAATTAAATAATAAATCATACTACATTATTATTATGCTAAACTGTCATCTAGGCAGTGTCTGTTGTCTTCTAAAGTCAAATCTAAATCTTACAGATAATATGAAGAAGTTCTTCAATTCTTTAGAGGGGTTTGTCATTAGGTGCATTTTGTTAGTATTGTCTGTAGGGGGCTCTGCATCTGTTAACCACTGCATACACTCACTTTATTAGGTACACCTGTTCAACTGCCTGTTAACGCAAATATTTAATCAGCCAATCACATGGCAACAACTCAATGCATTTAGGCATGCAGAAATGGTCAAGACAGTCTGCTGAAGTTCAAAACGAGCATCAGAATGGGGAAGAAAGATGATTTAAAGGGATAGTTCACCCAAAAATGAAAATTCAGTCAATAATTAGTCACCCTCATGTCTTTCCAAACCCGTAAGACCTTCGTTCATCTTCAGAACACAAATTTAAAACACTAATATTTTTGATGAAATGTGAGAGCTCTCAGACCCTGCATAGACAGCAATGCAACTGTAATGTTCCAGGTCCAGAAACGTAGTAAGGACATCGGTAAAACAGTCCATGTGACATCAGTGGCTCAACTTCAGTTTTGCGAAGCTACGAGAATACTTTTTGAGCGCAAAGAAAACAAAAATAACAATTTATTCAACTATTCTTCTCCGACCAGTTAAGTCTTCCGCCATTTTATAGTATCACAACACATACGCACGCTTTCCCCTAATGCCGAATTCACACTGCACGATTTTCAAAGTCATCGGGTCACCATGGTTTTCACACTGCACGACTATCTGGGGTAGCATTCAGTTGCTGCTGTGTTCACATTGCATGATGGATCGGCGACAGGAGGTTACACACTGCATGACTTTACAATAGGAAGAATCGCCGACAACTCTGTCTGCGTGATTGTCACTCGCGTGAACGAGCACCGATTTGCCTCCGATTTCGGCCATTTGTCGGCGATTTCGCAAAACCTGTCAGCGAGTGAAAAATCGGGCTAAAATCGTGCAGTGTGAACTCGGCATAAAGCCTGGCTCACACTATAGGATTTTTAGCCCGATTTAGCTTTGATTCTCGGGAGGGGGAAATCTTGTATAGCCCCTCGATCGGTCCCGATGTTCGGCGCAGATTATCTGCTAATGTGAGGCATTCACCGATCGAATCTTGCACCTCCCGATCTGCTCGCACACAAATCGGGGCCGCCCCGGATTCTCCTTATGTGTGTGCTGCAACCAGATTTCATAATCGGTTAGGATTTTAAAAGTCCTGTAGTGTGAGCCAGGCTTAAGCGTAAACAACGCTGATTACGCAGATTACATTCATGCACAAGCTTTCTCCCCCGAACGTAAAAAACGCTGATTACTTCGATTACGCTCTTGGGTACTCTCCAAAGTTTTGAACGACATGAGGGTGAGTAGTTAATGACAGAATTTTCATTTTGGGGTGAACTATCCCTTTAAGTGACTTGGAATGTGGCATGCTTGTTGGTGCCGGATAGGCTCATCCGAGTATTTCAGAAACTGCTGATCTACTAGGATTTTCACACACAACCATCTCTAGGGTTTACAGAGAATGGTCCGAAAAAGAGAAAATCAAGTGAGTGGCAGTTCTGTGGGCAAAAATGCCTTGTTGATGCCAGAGGTCAGAGAATGACGAGACTGGTTCGAGCTGAGAAAAAGGCAACATAATTCAAATAGCCACTCGTTAAAACCGAGGTATTCATAACAGCATCTCTGAATGAACATCGTAGCCCATAGTGTCCATCTTATGATGGCTACTTCCAGCATGATAACATACCATGTCACAAAGCTCAAATCATCTCAAACTGTTTTTTTGACCATGGCAAAGAGTTCACTATACTCAAATGGCCTCCACAGTCACCAGACCTCAATAGAGCACCTTTGGGATGTTGTGGAACGACAGATTAACATCATGGGTGTGTAGCTGACGGATCTGCAGCAAATATGTGATGCTGTCAAATCAGTATGGACCAAAATCTGTGAGGAATGTTTCCAGCACCTTGTTGAATCTATGCCATGCAGAATTATGGCAGTTCTGAAGGCAAAAGTGGGTCAAAAGTAGCAAGGTGTACCTAATAAAGCGGCTGATGAGTGTATGTTGACCTCTCATACTTTCTTTAGGCAAAGAGTTTATTTATAACCCCCTATTACATTCACATGACAGCTGTCAATCAGTGTAATATGTACTTTTCAAATGTGAATCATGCTCCGTGATGACATCAGTTATCATACGTTTAAAGCATGGATGACAGTTTTCATGTCTTCTGCAGGACAAAAGGCTAGTTTGACTAAGCGAGACAGGAGTGACATGCCGGTCACTTCCCAGTGTCTAGTGAGCAGGAAACTGTTGAAGTCAGCTGATTTCCACCTAGTGAGTTACACACAAGGAGTCAGAAATTCAAATTTTATGTGCCGATTGTCAAGCACTCGCATGCAGAGTTCTCCTCGCTCTCTTTAATATACTGTCACTAGACTGCAGGTGATGACAGTGGGCTCTGTCATTCTCTCTCCTCCAGTGGGACTGAAATCTGAAAAGGCCTCACCGCCATGATAAATGTACACCACTGTAAAAAAAAAAAAAAAAAAATTTTTTTTTTTTTTTTTTAAAGAAGTCTCTTATGTTCACCAAGGTTTCATTTATTACATTAAAAATGCTTAAAAGTAATTATATTGTAAAATATTGTTACAACTTAAATAGCTGGCTAATTTAGTCCTGTGATGGTGAGGCTCCAGGCTTATTATTCTAATATGCTGATTTAAACCTTTTCATTATTATCGATGTTTGAAGCAATTGTGTTGCCCCATGTTTTTGTGGGAAAAACATATTTCAGGATTCTTTGATGAGCAGAAAAATCAAAAGCATTTATTTATTTTTTACTAACCGCAGACTTTTGAACAGTAGTGTACCTGTTCATCTGCCTATTTTCATGTTAAAGATGAAAAATTTATACGTGGTAACCAACATGCAAATTTGACAGGAAGGAAAATCATTTATAGTCACTTTCTTCTACTCTATCCATGTTTCTTCTGTTAGTATCCGTTAAACCTATTTTCCTGTTTTTGTTTCTAACTCCTCTGTTCTCCTCTTATAATTGTATATCTCTTCTCGTGCACTATTTTTTGTGTCCAAATTTTGCATTCACTGTTGTCTATATATTACAACCCTTCTTTACCTCCATCTAATCCCTTCCCTCATCACCATTTTTCTTCCTGCCTCTGTCCTCCCGTTCTGCTATCCTTCTCTTCGCTTAGTAACCCCCCCCCCAATCCCTCTCCATATACCAGTTGATGAATATTCATCAAGTTAAGTCTGACTATGCTCTTCACAGTTCTTGTTAGGAGCAGTATGTTAATGCCATTCAGCAGAGAGTCCAAATGTAGATAAGTGTACTCTGGGAAAAGGGTTTCCCTCCCGCTGGCTAACAACGCTTCCATTTATGGGACGTTCGTGATGGCACTGTGGTCAGCCGCATTGGACGGATCCCTTCAGTCTCTCGCATGCAGCCATTTACGAGCATTTAAAATCCACTTTTATGATCATTATGTTAAGAGCTACCTCTTTTTGACCACTGCCCTCCTCTTCCTCACTATACAGCGACAATTTAGTCGGCGTTTTAGTCTATGTAGATTTATGCTACTGTAGTGGGTCTATTGATGGACAGGTCATCGAGGTGGTAGAATCCCTTTGAGGGTGGATCTCCACTGAGCTGTGTATATTGTTAATGGGAAGGGCTGGACACAGTGTGTCTAATGAGTGGTTTGCCATGAGGAGGAGACAGAACTGCTGCTGTCCTGCTATCAGCCACTCCCACTCTGCTATTGTCTCCTTACAGTCTACACTTATTCTCACGTTTCTTCTTAAATGCAACGTTAAGAGTTGGTCTTCTGTATCTTAATGCCAGTGTGATCAGAATGTGTAATGACCGAGAAGAGGATCTCTCACTCTAATAGGTTAACTCACAAGATTTCATAACGGTTGAGACAAAGGAACTAGCAAAGCAGTATCAGGCGAGCAAAAAGTTATTTTATGCTGGTGATTTTCAGACCTGACACGACTGAGCGAGTGATTGCTCACATTAACAAAATTTCGTGGGCCATAGTCAGTTGTTTATCGTCAATAGTATTGTGTCTTTCTCTTGGTCCTATTGCGAACTTGAGCCCATTGCAAAAAATAGGGGGGTGTTTATGTGACACCATTTTTAAATCAAAAACCGAAAACTTGTGTTTTGGCTGTTCAGTTACACGACGACAGCATTTTGAGGTCTTAAAACACAAACTTATTAAAAGCGGCTTTTAAAGTGCAAGGTTTTAAAAATGATGGTGTTTCTTTACAAAGTGACATCACCAAGTACTGGACTGCCATGCATAATACAGCATGTTTGTCGATCCGTGTGAATGGGGATTGTTTTGACAATGATGTCTTCTGTACACAAAACTTTTCAAAGACACAAAGGTGCATGTTTTTAGTACAATCATTATTAGTGTAAATATACCCTGAGAGGGGAAATCTTTTGCCCTCAAGTAAAATTCCCAAATGATTCCTAATGAAATTACTGCATTCACCTGTGATTTGCCAACATTTAACAATGTTAAATGTGACTGCACCGTTATGGCTGTTCAGTTACACGACGACAGCATTTTGAGGTCTTAAAACACAAACTTATTAAAAGCGGCTTTTAAAGTGCAAGGTTTTAAAAATGATGGTGTTTCTTTACAAAGTGACATCACCAAGTACTGGACTGCCATGCATAATACAGCATGTTTGTCGATCCGTGTGAATGGGGATTGTTTTGACAATGATGTCTTCTGTACACAAAACTTTTCAAAGACACAAAGGTGCATGTTTTTAGTACAATCATTATTAGTGATAATGAGAGGGGAAATCTTTTGCCCTCAAGTAAAATTCCCAAATGATTCCTAATGAAATTACTGCATTCACCTGTGATTTGCCAACATTTAACAATGTTAAATGTGACTGCACCGTTACATTTAGACAATATTTGAGTTCCTTTGTTAATTTTTGCTCAGTCAACAACAATAGTTCCAAAGGAAGCCACAGCAGAATTAACCATTGCATTTTCAAGCAACATGTAGTAGTATTTCGTTCCTGAATGAATCACTAGAGTCATTAGAAATCAGATAGGTCAGTGATTCTCAACAATTTTCGACTGGAAGGCTCCAGAAACTGGAAGTGTCCATACATTAAATTAACTTATCTGATGTAACTTTATGATTCCAGAAAAAATATGGGGGAAGAAATATGATTTTAGTTTAGATCTTGATTTTAAGCATTTTAATTTAGTTACATTATTTTAATATATCAATAAAAGAAATCTTAAATTATTTTTAAATTTACATTTAAGTCATCCTGATGCCCTTTGGAAGTTGGCTGAGAGCCCCTAGTTGCTCCACCATCTATTAGTGTAACAAACCTAATGATAATCAGTTAATACAAACGCAGACCAGCGGAGTGACACAAACAGTGAAAAGTCCTAGCATCTTGGAAGGTTGCTCAGCCAATCAGATTTGAGGACTGACACTATCTGTTATATAACATGAAATATTCATTGTTTCTTGAAAAGCGTTTCCCATAAACTTCAAATACGTTTCAACTTCTGAATGAGGAAACGTTAGTAGAAATGATAACAAGAAATTGTTTGTTCCCACGGGGAAAAAAGGAGGGAGAGAGCAGGATATCATTCAAGCCAACAAGAAAAATCATTCAATCATATTTTTAGCCACAACAATAGTTCATATTAAAACTTTTTTTAAGAGTCCAGGAAAATAAACCAAGCAAAACCAGACCTTCAATGTATTGTGGAGAGATTTCCATAGATTTCAGGCTACTGTCTGGGTGCCTCCCCATTCTTATACATACCTCTCTACTCCCTCTCTGGGCCGCATGCCAGCGTATCCAAGTGGCACTGGACCACCAATTGTACCACTGAGCTTTTTATCCTATGCCTATGTGCCACTCCTGAGTCTCAGTAACCATGGTGACATGCGGACTGTGCCAAGCATACATTTGGTGCCCTTACAATGTCAGAAGAGCAGAGTAGTAACTGGGCAGGGCAGTTATTTACAGCACCATCATATTTGGGGATTGGCTCTGCTGGGTCACTCTAAGTACACAATGGGTCAGAAAAACTGGAAGTGAGTTGTTTGTCTCCTGCCTTTGAATAAAATTAAAATCTGACTGAAAAATCAAAGCTCTTTTTTATTTTTACCTAAAAGCGCAATCCATGTCCTCAATTGGTGCACCCAGAACCGTTCATGTCAACAGTGAATGTTTCCAAATGGAAAAGTCTTCTCCCAGTTGGCTTGTGACTATGCACGGCAAAAAGGTCACACTTTTCTACAGCTTTTTCATATGCCATCCTTTAATTCTGTAAAAATACTGTATTGATTTTCTCATTCAGATCTTTAGCTAAACACGGTTCAATGATTAATACATACAGGAACAAAATGTTTCTAAAATGCCTTGGCTTTAAAATCACTGGCATGTATGGTTTCAAGGATGAAAAGTTCATCTCGTTCATTCACTCTGTCCTGCAATGAATAGGATGACTCAGATTGAAATCAGCCTAGGGCACTTCCTCTGACTTCTTCAGAGGCATCTGATCAATTTCTTTCGCATCACATCTCTTAGAGTGAGACCTAAAATATATTATAATTCTTCATTAGTTTAACAACTACTGTACATACTTTTATCCAATTAGCGGTAGAGAAACTGAGGCTTTACTCTGAGGGAGCTTTCAGTCATGTCAGGCAGTTTATAACCCTAAATGAGGTTTATCACCCCAAATTCAAACTCATTTGAGCAGATGTTTGAGATCTCAAAACAGCATACTTGTGTTTTGGGGTGTTTCTTTGTGTCTGTAACAAGTGCATATAATCTTTCTTTTTATTTATTTTTGTTTTGAAGCGAAAGCAGCCCACCCTAAAAACAACATGCACAAGCACACACACACACAATCACTCCATTATGCCATGACAAAACTGCCTTTGATGTGGTGGAAGCGGAGCAATCTAGAGTCACAAGAGCATAGAGAGGCAGGAGATATTTACTGAGTGAGTGCGCTCTGCTTACAGGAGCAGTGTTGTTTGGAGAGACAGCAGCTGCAGGAGGGACATCCCTTTTGTTTGATCTGTTCCAGTCCCTCTGAGATTTGGATACGGTTACCCCCAGGAAGCCCATCGGTTTGCAGTTGGGAGAGATAAAATATCTCTGGCCATTCTGAACATGATTGGCCCAAGGCAGAATCCACATACATACACTATGAAATATTAAAGTCTGTATCATAAAACATATTACCATGGGTAATGAATAAATGCTTACATAACACATCTCCCGTGGCTTTTCTCTAATCTGCTCTGTAAATACACAAGGCTGGACCTCAAAATGTTGCCATCTGATTCTGGTATATATGATAAAATAGTTTACACCTGGTATCTTTTAGAGTTTGTTTTGTAGTTTTGTGATGAGTATAAATCTTCTCTTTCTTCAGAAGAAAGAGATTAGATTATTAGAGAGTTTATTAAAGTGTTCTTCAAGCTTAGAAAAAATTATTAAGAACTGCATGTTCACTGAAAGGTTCTTGTACTCATAAAAATTAAGGTTCCAAAAGTGGGGTTTGCAGCGATGCCAGAGAAAAACAATTTTAAGTTCCCAACACCTATCTATGTTTCCAACCTTTAAAAGGATAGTTCACCCAAAAATGAAAATTAATTACTCACCCTCATGTCATTCCAAACCCGTAAGACCATCGTTCTTCTTCGGAAAACAAATTAAGATATTTTTGATGAAATCCGAGAGCTCTCTGACCCTGCATAGACAACAACACAACTGACACATTCAAGGCCCAGAAAGGTATAAGGACATCGATAAAATAGTCCATATGATATCAGTGGCTCTAGGAGAAGACTTTTTGTGCACAAAGGGGAAAAAAATGACTTTATTCAACAGTTCCTCTTTTCGGTGTCAGTCTTTGATGCACATTCACAACAGTATCAGGATGCATGCGACACATCTCGTTCTTAACCGCTTTTAGTGTTAATAACACTTTAATAAACTAAAGAACCTTTTTACACAAAGTGAATGAAAATAGGATAGATAGATAGATAGATAGATAAATAGATAGATAGATAGACTACATTAAAATCAAAGGACAAAGTCCGAAGAAGAATAAATATACTTTTAAAATGCTGAAACGTTATGCAGCATTCACAACCCATTTAACTTGCAAAGAGTGTGTGGATACACACTGTCAGATATATGAGTTGTTTACCTTGCTTGCTCTGTCTCCTGTGAGCCTGTGTTTGAACTGACCCTAGTTAGCTTTTTGTGTTCAGAAACAGTAAAGGGTCCCACCATGCTCATTGCTGTGTCAGTGGCCAGGCCGAGTGGGATCCTCAGCCTGTAGGAGCACATGACACGGATGCACATGTGATCTCTCGCCCCTTCAGACACCAGGAGAGAAAAATTCTCTCTTAGCCCATTTGAAGGTCATGGCAGAGGGTCTTGCAACCTCAACTGTGTGTGTACTAGTGTGTGTGACACTAGTCTATGAATTGCATATCAATGAACAAGTGAATGTTATTGATATTATTATGCGTACACGTTTAATTGTGTGTGCCTTCTAGACCTATACAATTAATAGGCTACTACTTAAGTTGCAATGAATGATGTTGTAAATAGGCTAGAACACATCTGATAGCGCGTGCTATAGCAATATATCAGCACATCGAATTAAACAAGGGGGTCTTTTCATTGCTACTGGCGAAATACGAAGCTCCAAATTAGTCAGTGTGTGTTTATTTAACATTGTTGTGTCGTGTATTTGGCGCAGCGCGTTCGCAGGTTACAGGAAACTAGCGTGGAGCCGTGTACACGGAAAGGGGGTGTGTGAGGATACTGGCAGAGTTTCATGCAGCTCCAGTGGACACCTAAAGCGGGACTCGCTGGTGTGTATGTGTGTGTGTGTGTGTGTGTGCGTGCGTGTGTGTAAAGAGAGCTAACACACACTCTCACACACCTTAACATTTGGACACAACATGGCGATGAGGCGCCGAGAGACACGACGACTCTTCCCCGACTAACACAACCACGTTATGTTTATTGGTGGGGGAAGTGCGCGACAGGGAAATACGTGAAATTACGCGCAACTAATTAAACCTGAAGAGATTTTTCCCGAATTCCATTATATGCATGTAGCTGTAGCGGTCATATAAAGCACACACTGCTTTACCCCGCTGCTGGAAATCAAACGCTCTACATGGCGGTGGAGAATATCTGGTTCTTCTGTCTACTTTCTCTGGGTTACTGTGGATTATCCGTGCAAGGTAATACAAGTTAAATCTAACCCCAGTGTTTTCCCATGCAGTGTCTTTTAAGTTGTGTGTGTCTGGTAGCCTGTATGTTTGTATTTCTTTGTATCTGTCAGGATATGTGAGTAGAGGGGCTGGAAAGAGAAATCGTGCACCTTGCTTGTTGCAGCGATCAGAGCTTTTACTTTTCACGTTTTCCTTTTGTATATCCTTTACGCAAACAGGCAGTCAAATTATGCTGAAGTACTATATTTATTTGTGGGTTCAACTTTTTGTCACATCCAAACCTCATTTTTGTAAACAATATTATGCGTTCAATATTTAAGTTAGATGTAATATCGAAAAATAATAAAACGATATTTAAAGAAAACTGAAAAAAAATGGATGAGGCATAGAAAGTATTAAGGCAGTGTTTGCTCAAAGGGGCGGATATATTGTAGGGGGGCTCTAGTTTGGTAATGTACAGGTTGATAGTCATCATGACTTACAGCAAACATTTGGTAAATGAAATGAAAGCGGTTTGTGTGATTGCCTTATTTACATTTGAAGCCCCACGATGGGGATTGTTCTTAAAAAGTCCACGTTAGCAGTTTAAATTCTACGTAGGCCCTATTACTTACGTTGCAAGTGAATATTAACATTTACCCCGAATATCCTTGAGTTGAATACATGAAACTAAAAAATGTAATTTAAAATTGTTTAAATTTAAAACGAACATTTATTAAAGCAGAATATTCATCTTGAAATGAATGACACTGAAAAAATAGTGACACACTTGCACGGATTGTTACGCTGAACTGGAATACCTTACTATTGTAATCTAGGGTAAGTAAATACATACATATGTAAAGGATATAACGATAACAAGCTTGAGCAAAAGTAGGTTTTTCTGTATGTTGTTTTTAAACGACGTGAAAGTGTCTTTCACACAAAACAAGATGACAGAGTTGGACAGGTCAGGTGGAAGAGAAAGCAGTGCGCTTTTTATGCTTCATACTGTCTATTAGCCTAAGTGTCGTTTCACTTTTTTCTGTGTACTACAACGTAACAAACCATAAAATATATATTCTGCATTTTTGGTCCACATTCCCCAGGTGTGCCAAAACGGCAACAAATGAATAGGCTATATCAGGGGTGGCGAACTCCGGTCCTGGAGAGCCGCAGCCCTGCAGAGTACAGCTCCAACCCTAATTAAAACCTACCAGCCTGTAGCTTTTATATATATATATATATGTAACTTGTGATGCCTTCAAACACTAGGAGAAATGGGTTGAAATACCCCCACCCCCCTCCCTCCCGAAATTAACCCCCCTAAAAGGCACTGTGTAAATAGCACTCTTTTTAAACGGTGACTTGGGTGACCGGAAAGTTACTAGCACCAGCGTGTTATGATTTTGATATTTCTGGCTTATTCTGACATTTAAATCAAATAATTACTCGTTTAAACAGGGCTTTGGGACTTTCTGTGTACAATACACACACTTTTGTGTAATCTTATGGCATATATTTATCGGACTGGTTGGCATGTAATGAAATTGGAGAGATCAAAGGCTGCAGGATTGTTGAGCGCTGTTCAGTGCAGGAGCCTCGGGCAGGATTCAGTCACAGGCGCTGGAGGAAAAAGGGGTGGTGAGTGGTCAGGGCGATTTATCCAAAGACTATACACCTTATTTAAATTACAAAGGAGAGCGCTGAAACACATGGGCACCTCCTGGCATCCAGCGATGCCCTCGTCTCACTGATGTCCGTTGGGAAGAATAAACGGCAACCACAGCGGTCAAAACACAGTGTCATCTTTGAGCTCCGTTAACGATTTTAGTGCCAGTGCTGTAGCGGATGGATTATTTACAGCGGGGCGGAACCTACTAGTGATCAATAGCATTAAAAATGCGTGTGCGAGACCGCTGTGCAAAGCTGAAGAATGGCTCTGTTATTTTACTTGTTCATTCTTTTTTCTTTTTCTTTTGAAAATTCTACAAACAACTTGTGTTTTTTGAGAATCTTTTTAACATTAATCTTAAATTCAGTTTTCATACATCAAGCATGATGATTGTCCTATATTTGTCCCTATTAAGATAAATTCATTGTGCTCTGTAAATTTGCATGCTAGTCCTGTAGATTATGCTTGACTGGTTCATGAAGTAACTGTCTGTTCTCTCTGTTGGCTACTGAGGGTTGTTGCCATGTCCCAGTATTTAAGATTATAGGGGTTAATTTAGAATGAATGGGTCATAATGGCAAAAAGCGTTCCAGTTTACCCAATTTCACCCTAATATTATTTCCTCTTAATAATAGATGCTTTTCCTTGGAAAAACTCTGGTTAGAATAATAACCAATGCCTTTAAAAGTGAAAGCGCCCTTCAAGATTGCTGTTAAATTATTAAGTATTTTCAATAATGTATCCCTTTTGGTTTGTGTTAGATGAGGATATAAAATCAATTGCTGAGATTATTTAGCTATGAAATATCCTCTTACTAGTCATTAATAAACTATAGTAATAGTTAATTATATTATATTAATATTAAATATTATCCCTCTATCTAGTCATGAATGCTCAAAATGAAATGCAATCCAATCTGCCTGATATACAACTACTAGCCTAATAAACAGTTTTGGTTGCCATTGACTGAAAAAAAAAATACTGAGACATTTCTCAAAATGTCTTATTTTATGATGCACGGTAGAAACGGAAGTTATCTTTGAATCGTTTCTGATGTGGAAAAACTCGCTGATAATTTCAGAGAGGTGGAAATCCAATTTGTGAAATCCAGCCAATGAACTCCAAATTGTTTGAGGAAAATGGTGAAAACATTTGAGATTTTCTGAAAGACCCAAATCTACTCCTATTGTCTTAACTATCACTAAACACAGTCTTCAGGGTTAAATTGAAAGTTACAGGCGTGTTGTGGTGTTGTTGGAATCAAAATGAAATGCTGACTTGAGCACCTGTGGTTTATGATAACAAAAGAAATCTTGAGATGTTTTGATCATAATAGATGCTCTACTATGGACAGGCGGTGATGTGGAGGAGTGCAGTATTTTGACAGGTGTCACCACAAGAGATGCTGTAAGAAATTACAATAATAGGAGAAAGTAGAAGGAGTAGTCGAGTAAGTAGTCTCCTTGTCGGAGTGAGTTAAAGTTTTTGATTTCTCAGGTTGAATTTGAAAACCAAGAACATAACATCCCTGTTTCCTCACTGCTACTATTCCCTCCTGTCCACTAAGATTTGTACCCATAAATTCAGGCTTGGCTTCCCTGGGGCTGTATGCCGGGTTTACAGAGAGGAAGAGGAATTTTGTGTGTTGTTTTGGTAAGTGATGCTGGAGAATCATGAGGATGATTTGGGGTGATCCGTCTCTCTTTTTTTCTCTCTTTCTATTCAGATTCATAAACAAGGCGCTTTGCTTTTCCACAGGAAAGATCACATCAAAATAGCTGCGAACTGGTGAATAGACGAATAGATGGCGTGTTGATGTGCTTAAGAGGCTGTGCCTCTCCACTTTAAAAATCCAGCTTATGTTTTGCTTTCTCATGTAAAGCTTCCCGTCGTGTTGTCTAACATTCCAGCCTTCTCCTAGAAAGCCATGTACAGCTGTCTGCTTTTAAAGATTCACCAAAAAAAGACAGAAGCAGATTAGAGGCCAGAGGGCATGTTTTACAGGGTCTGTCACATGGTCTCACAGGCATGCTACTCCAACCCCGTGACTCAGAGCTGCAGTGTGTGCTCTGTCCTGGGGGGCTCACCATGTTTTGATCACCAAATCAGCACAACACGGCCTGTCCTGCAGAAAGGAAAGAGTTACTCTTTTGTGCTCCATCGCATTTATTTTCAGCTTCATCACTAGATCTGCTGTGTAATCTTTCTCTAGTACTGCTGCAGCACTTCTGCCATTACCTCCATTAAGCATCCCTTCATGACCTCATTTCCCCTCTTCTTTAACAAGTTTTAATATTGTTTAATGCCCCTGAGAGGGATGAAGGGATTTTCAATAATTGCACAAACTGTAGACTGAAGCAGATGCTTCTAGTTATAGTAGCGTACACTATGTCGAGGCGTTTATACTCTCATGGTTTTGGGCTGTGATGCTTAAGCTGAAGATACTGTTCAAAGTGAATGATTAAAATGGATGACGGGTGGTAGATTAATGAAGGTTTTCTAGTTTTAGAGTCTTACTGGTTAAAACTTCTAGGGATGCACTGATATTGAAATTCTGGCTCATAAACCATTAATTGTTTTGATGTTGTGCCTGATTATGTGTGGCAAGTTTTAGCTATTAGCACTTTAACATGCACTCTTATAGAGAAAGTGTATTTCAATAGCTCTTAAATCTGTGCCATAATTTATCACTATCCCTTTTAGTTACTGCTAGATGATGATCTAAATCTTAAAATGTGCCAAAATAATATTATTGGCTAATAAATATTCAATATCAACTTATAAATTGGAAAAAAAAATCTATGATTTCATACGTTGAACACGTCAACTGTCATTGAAAAAAAAATGACTTAAGACACTTTGTAGATGCAAATTAATGTCAGTGTGAATGCCCTTTAAATTTGGCATGAAATTGTGTGTGGTCTTTTCTTCCCTATTGTACCATGTATCATAGTGTTATCGAACTAGAAGAAAATGTAGGACTTGATTTTGTCCATCGGGAATTGATTGGATCATTGTCTTTGGTATAGTAATTGCTTTATCTCAAGTGAGTGACAAGTTTCTGGAGGGAAAGGATTGAATCTGAGATTGATTCAGGTTAGGTTATATTATATCCTTTTTGGGGGGGTTTCCAAAGCTGCGAGCCTCCGTGTATTTTGCATTTACCAACTTTGCTGGTCAGTGCAGAGGTGAATCATTTTCAGGAGAAGGAAATGTGGGTCGTAGAAGGAAGTTATTCATTATCCTACTTCCTGTCAGTCTTTACAAAGGTCTGCCGCAGGTTGTTGACCCTAGGAAAGGTTGACAGATCTCTTCAATGATCTCTGTAATGTACTTAATGTTTTAACTGGTAAGACCTGAAATTGATTCAGTTGTTGTGTAAATATCTGACATACAATATGCATGTTTATATATTTGAACATGTTCAATAAGTCTAATAAGAATCCCCAAACTGATCTATGGTTTAAACGAATGAAGCTGATGGTGCTTAGTTCTCTGTGTTCTGTGTTGCAATGGCTATTTGAGTTCAACATTTGTACACATGGACTCCAGGGATACTGTGACCTGGATAACAGCTGTCAAAATCTATCAGCATGTGGCTCGACCAGAGATAGAACCTTTGGGTCAAAGGAAGATGAAAAGATGGACAAGGGAGGAACTGGATTGGTCAATGTGAGACTAGAAAGGTTTAATGAGTAATTGGAATAATTAGTACTACTCATTTACAATATAATTAAAGTGACTGCTTGTCTTTCTTGAGGGGATAGTTCACCCAAAAATGAAAATTGTCAACGTTTACTCATCTTTGTTGTTTCAAACCTGTGTGACATTTGTTCTTCTTTTTCTTCCGTACAATGGAAATCAGTGATCACCAAATCGCAAATTGCATACCAACATTGTTCAAGATTCCGGAGTGAGTAAATTATGACAGATTTTACTTTTTTTGAGTGAACTATCCCTTTAAACTTCTGTTATCGTAGCAAGCAGATTTGTGATTTTTTTTTTCAAGTACACACTATGTAGTCAAACTTCAATGCATCACTGCATTCCCTCCTCTATTAGTTGATAATTGACTTGTTTGCTAACATACAGACTACCAAGAACATTCAAGCCCTGCCAAGAGCCTCTTAGCCAAGAGCCTGGAGAATATTTTTAACAAAGTTTAACTTTTATTAATGGTCTCTACAGTACTGTTTGTAATCGTATTTGATCCAATTCCCTTGCTTTTATTGAACAGCTTGCTGTTAAGTGTAGCCAGAAATGTTTCCCTCACAGTAATCAACATCCACAGCAGGGACAGTTCTAGGATTTCATCCTCATGGGGACTTCAGCCCTCAGTGAGAATGTGCAGCAAGAGACCACTGCCTAAGTGGTGCCTCTTTGTAAGTCGGCACCACTATATTAATGTATAGTAAGTCAAAATTAGCTTGCTGGTGCTTAAAGGGATAGTTCACCCAAAAATGAAAAATCAGTCATTAATTACTCACCCTCATGTCGTTCAAAACGCGCAAGTCCTCTGTTCATTTTCGGAACGCAAATTAAGATATTTTTTTGATGAAATCCGAGAGCTTTCTGACCCTGCATAGACAGCAACACAACAACTGGATACTGAAAGAAAACTAAAATAGTGCTTTACTATATATATAAAAAAAAAAACAGATCCAGGACGATACTTTTTAAATTAATAAAAATTTGGTGTTTAAACGAACAGAGCAAACGGAAAGAGAGAGTGCGACCTATATTACATCTCTTTTTGTGAAGCATACATACTTTATTAGAGCCACAGAAAGATAAACGTTTCGCTGAAAATGCACAATACACAATTTTACAGCCTAGGGTGAAGTCATTATGTATTATGCCTCTAGAGGCCGCTCTCACACTGTAAAATGACAGCGGACCTTTCTCAGCCGCTCCAGCAATGGACGCAACCCAGAAAACTATCGGCATGGATTTTTGCCGATAGTTCCAGCAATCAACTATCAGTGCCAATTAATCGGCAAAACCGATACATTGGTCGACCTCTAGTGCATTCCTCTGCTTGTAAAGGCGCAGTGCATCCAGGTTTTATATATATATTTATATATATATATTAGGGGTGGAACGGTTTACGGAAAAAAATTGAACCGTACGGTTCTCCACACACGGTTTGGCACGCGCTAGGACCGCGGTCCAACTTAAATCTGACAACGCATCTGTAATATGGTTTCTTATAAATAACACGTAAAAAAAAACAGGGTTCGGCTAATGTGTGTTTCTGTTGATGGATGCGCATTCTGGCTTCCCAGTACATTACAACAACAGCGATGAAGAAAAAAAAAGAAAAACATGAACAAACCATTCACTCTTGTTCAATGCGAATGCCGTATGCTGGAATATGAGCAGTCATTTATTCCGTCATCACCCGGGTGCTGATAGCGCGCGCGCACAGGTGAGACCTGAACAGCACACGTTGATATCTGTGTTTAAACTAAACTAATTTAAGCTTTGCCAGTTTAAACATTTAAGAGCCAGAGGACGCGAGCTCGCGTGTGCAGTGAGAAGGTTTGTGCGTGCGCTCATACAAAGCGCGCAAACCCGCGTTTCAGAACGCGCACAAATATTAAGCTCTCTCTGAAATAATTGTGTTTGAATGGACAAATTCACACAAAAATTATGTCAAAATGCCCGTCTTGGTAAGTATCCTATAGCAGACATAGCCGGCTGAACGTACTGTTTCAGTGCACTGGATCAGTGCATTCTCTTAAAGTGACAGCACTTTCTTAATATTAATCGAACAGCAACAACAAATAAATCACTCACTGCTCTTGATTGAATAGCTTTTGTAATTTTAATGAAGATTAATCTTTAATTTATACAGTCAAATATGCAATGCTGTTTTACATTTGATTACTTTATTAAATTTCTGTACCTAAAAACTAATGCTCGACCTACCTAAAAAAAAACTTGAAAATCACTATTTATTTTATTTGTATCTTTACTCTATTGTATTTATTTGTGCTGTTGCTTGTAGGTTAATAGATTATTCTTAGCCGTGCATTTCACACCTAGGCCTTCAGTGGCATCCTACATGAATTAATCTACCTCTTAATACCATCATAATGATGCCACGGCTATAGAAACCATAAATATTACACAGAAATGCAGTATAACAGGGCATTGCATCACAGACATGTATCTCATGTAGTGAGAATGAATGCTATTACTAAAGCAAGAAACCCAATTAACACAATTAAACAAATTGCCGAGGCTGCCCAACGCACATCATCTCTAGCTGAAGTGTTAACCTAACAAAATGACACAAATATAGTCCACCCGATGTTCTTGCAGACATTTATTAACTCAAACTTATTTATACCTTACAGATATCATTGGTAGGGATGTAACGATTAACCGTGAGCCGGTTGAAAGTCGATTTAAATATGTGACGATTCAAATCGGTTCAGATGCTAAACAAATCGCGATTCAATTAGGGGTAGGAGTTTATATGAATGTATGTCTGAGGGGAACTTACTGTGTTTCGATGGTATTTTTTCTTTTCCTCTTGCCTCTGTATAATGCATGAGCCCACGCATAGCGGCCGCCGTGAGGCATCCTAAATGAACGAGAAAATACAAAGTAAAGAGTAAAACAGAATGATCAAACATTCACCTAAATTTAATGAGTAACAAACAACTCTCATAACCCTTTTCATTTTTGGAGTCAGATGAATAAAAGAGTTAAAGCATAGGAAAATGTATTTAATTTAACATTGTTGTGATGCATAAAAGGAAAGACAACAACCCGCAAGAATCCTTCTACCGGATCACTGGCTACCGTCGTTGGACCAGTGGGCGGACCTTACAATATGAAGAGATGTATTTTATTTGTGTTATTTATTTGATTTGGGGTTTGTTTTAAAATTTCAATTTAGTTTTGTTATTTACATTTACATTATATTAAAATTTTGTTATTTAGCAAACACTTTTATCCAAAGCGACTAACAAATGAGGACAATAGAAGCAATCAAAACCAACAAAAGAGCAATAATATGCAAGTGCTATATTAGTATATTATTATAGTTATATTTCAATTTCACAAAGAAACGTACAGTATTTTGTCCAAGCAATAATAAAAGGACACATTTAATTTATAATTTTTAAGTCTTAAAACTCAAAAAACCGTGAATCGAATCGAATCGTGAAATCAAAACCGTGAATCGAATCGAATCGTGAGTTGAGTGAATCGTTACATCCCCAATCATTGGTATAAAACAAATAAAGCGATTACATGTATTTTAAAGTTGTCCTAACAATTTAACGTAGCCTACTCTTACTGCTTTTCGTCTTCACGAGTCTCCCCTCCGGTCTGCCAGTGCACTGCGGGAGGAAAATACTAGTTAGCACAGCTTTACCGGGAAAATGAGCAAGTCAAATTGAAATAATTCATACAAGACGATGAAGAAAAGTGTATACATGTGTTTTAACGTACCCCTAGGACTCTCATCTTCATGCCGAGTCTCCTTGCGGGTCTGCCTCTGCCAGCGGCCTCAAGGAAAAGACCAGTTAAAGGTGCAGTAGGAGATCTTGGAAAATGCTAGCTTTAGCCTGATAGCACTGAAAGTGAACGTCCCACCCTCCCTGCAAATCGCTGTCCAAAGCCACGCCTCCTGAACGCATGATCGCGCACAGACCAGAATACCAGAGACAACATTACTACAATACATCATGTGTCATTCACCGGTGAGAAAACTTTGTAGTACAGTTAGTAAAAGTACTACAATACCAGGAAGGAAGATCAGGTTGTTGATGTTTGTCTGCCATTCGGCCATTCTGTCTGTATAGTGTACGTGAATGCGCTGATGACGTATCCTGTCTGCGCGAACAGGGTGCGCAGAGATATCGGAAGGAGCGTTTTGTTTGGACGAACATTTCTTGGTCCTATGCCTTCCACAGAATACATTTAGACCACTTAACTTAATGATTGCTATCGGGATGTGAAGAGACTTTCAACAAGCATAACAAAAAATGTTTCTGAAGACAATCACCTATTTGCACAAATCGTGATATAAATATATGTAATATGTTTGACCTACATATTACAGATTGCAGAATGCATTGCAAATTTCTTTAAACTTGGACTACTATTACGTCAACCAGATTGACCACAGCAGATCTTTGTCTGGTCTCTCTTACATCAGCAATTATCTTAACTCGTATCCTAAAAAAAAATCAGTTTGGTGCATGTAATGGAGGTTTGAAGAAGAATCTGCTATATAGCAGTGTCAGTGTCTATTGCATAAGTTTACACAAAAACATAAATTAACAGAGCAACTTCAAGGCCATGTGTATTGTAATTCAAAGCAATACACTATATGTTTTTTTCCAGCCTGTGAACTTTAGTGTTTGTAGCTATTGAAAGGAAGTCATGATTCATGAGATGAACATTTGCTGAAGCAGAGATAAAGATCCAAAGATCATCACTGCTGTTCAGTAAAGGATCAATAGATGGCCATTAGTTCTTTGAGTGAATCTTGGGAAAGAAAAAATGATATTTGGTCCAAAATGATATTTATTGATGAATTAAAGCTCTGGTCTGTCATCGGTCATCATTCTCAGACTGCCAGATAAACGGTAAAATGAGGAGGCATATTATGTTGTAATACGTTTATATTATGTCTATTATGTTTTCTATTACCTTGAATTGAATTAATTTTGTTTACTGAAAATTGCTCGTGTGTTTATGTATAGTGGCATGCTAATGTATGCGTCGATGCGTGCGTGTGTGAGCGAGTGTGTGAAGCGGGGTCTATTCCTCATGATGCTGGTTGGGTAAACAGTCATACGATCGCATTCCTTCCATTCCGTGCTGCTGTCCACTTGGTCACATGACCACACAGAAGGGCTCATAGTGGGGTGGGGAGGCATGCCTTAGGAAGGGGAGCCATTTATCAAGGGCGATTCAGATTGTGGACACAGGCTCCCACATTTACAAGGGTGTATATTTTTTTCTTCAAAGCAGACGTATTAAACATGTCAGATACTGACTGTAATACAATTCTCTACTCACAAAGAGGCTGTGAAGATAATTAACAAGAGCAGATTCATAAAAGGTTTATAACCTTGCCGGTTCACCAGGTGTTTGGCTTTCAGTACATGATTTTATATTTTTTTAGCTGGGCAAATAGCTGTCTGTCTGTGCCTTCTTTTGTCCTGAATTTTGTTTTCAAAAGACTGCAGTAATTGCCTTGACAAAATAAAATAGCAAGTAATTCCAAAGGAGAAAAGGTAATTGTAAATACATCAAAGATTCCAACCGGGCTATTTCACTTCTTGTTTTTAGTATTGATTGTTGTGCAGGGATAAATGTGGTCTTCAACCAGACCTGTGCCAGGATTGGGCCATCTGGGGACCCCACTATTATAGTGTTGTGGACCGTGAGACCCTCATAAAAGCCTAAAAAAAAAAGACCGTAGCCTACTGTTATTTTGACTCACTAGGATATGCAGGAGTGAGCAACAGGACCGAAGACTTTGTGAATTGAAAAGTGCTTTGTTGATTTAAAAATGTATTGCTAAAGCACTTGCAAGAACTACAAAGGATAAAAAATTTACACATTAATTCTGTACACTGTCCACCTTATTTTGCAATGCGTAAGTAAGCTATTTTGTGCGAATGTGTGAGATTTCCAATTCATTAGTCACTTTAGGTAAGTAACTAGTAGAATAACCAGTGCAAAAAGCACTACAAACCAGTGTGTTTATGATTAGGATAATAAATCAAAACAAAACAATAACAAATACTAGTTTGCAATATCAAACAGCATAACGGTCTGTTTTTTGACGGGTAAAATAATTTACTTAATGTCTTAATGTCATTTTCATTATGTAACTTCACATAACTTCTAATTATAAAACCACATATTAAGAAAACCTCAAGCAAACATGAAAGCTGTTCACTCTTAAATTATAAAATATGAATGTTGTCAGGGTTTGTGTAGAGGGATGAGGTGAGGACTCACTGATTCAGGAGATGGGCTTTTATTAATAAAATGCAACAAAAACAACAACAAAAACTACCCCGTGGGGGAAAAACAGGCTGGCACAACAAGGTAAGGTAAGGCAAGGCAAGGCAAGGCAAGATCAGGACAAGGCTGATAGGACACGACAGAATACATGCGATGTACGATGACGAACTGGCACGGGACTGCAAACACAAGGAGAATAAATAGGGAGCAAATGAGGAGGGTAAACGAGGGAACACAGGTGGGGCAAATTAACCAATAATCATGTAACAAGATGGGTGGGGTCAAGACAATTGATATGAGAGCACATGGCACACAGGAAACAAAGACAAAAACCATGTGCTCACACAAAACAAAAACACAAGCACATGGCCAGCAAAACAATCACAAGCTATGTGCTTGAACAAAACAAGACACGAACACGCAGCTAATGAGAATACTCATAAACCGGTGTTCACACAAGACAAGACAGCACGCAGCCAGTGAAAACCAAGCTGCGTGCTACACAGCACAAGACAAAACAGGACATGAAAGCACGCAGCCAGTAACACGAGCTGTGTGCAACAACAACACAAGACAACAAGAAAAGCATGCGGCCGAACACAAACCGCGTGCTACACAAAACACAACACACGTGGACAGAAGAGCGCATGGCCGAGCAAACTCGAGACCGCAGTCACCGCACGCTCCCACAACAAGACAAAACATGGAGCGCGAGTGTCCGGACCCCGACACGAAAACGAAACTCAACAAGACATGAGTGCCGGGATCCGATCACCACGCTCCAACATGAAACAAGGAAACAGGACACGCAGACGAGAGCACGGCTCGAGCACTCTCGAAGCCGCACGCTCACATGAAAACAAGACATGACGGGAGTGTCAGGGCTCTGTCACAAAACCATGAATAACACTAAACCGAAGTGACAGAACCCTGACAAATGTATGCTTGAATGTATTTGTGCATGTGAATGTGTTTGTATTTCAATGTATTTGGACATTTTCTGGTTGTAAAATGCTAGTTTAACATGTTTCTAGTCTATATGATGGACTGCTATACATCTGTGATACTACACTTGCGAGAAATGTGAGGGGAACCGACTCCAAAAAATGACCTTGGCAGCACTTAGTTAAAGTTAATTACAGAAATGCCTAAGAAAAGAGAAGTACATTTTGAAAAAAGGTCTAGGTCTGTTATTCATTTGTAGATGTCACTTGGTTTAATTAATTTTTAATTTGTCTTTAAAAAAAGGTCAATTAAAAAGATAAATTAGCATGCCACTATCAATGCCAGGGTCAAGGGTTCTATAAACCGCGTAAACTTAAATTAAGTGTAAGTCACGTAGATAACATCTGCCAAATGTCCAAATGGTTGTGCTTTTTCTCATAAGTTCTTAGTGGATCTGTTGCAACATCTCTTGAGCATACTTTTCAATGAGACTCAGTTGTCAGGTTTCTTTTTCTTTCAGTTACAGCGTATCTCATAATATTGCCTAGTTGTACCTGTCTCATGCTCTGCTCCTCTGCTTTTGATCTAGCTGCACTGAGTTTCCCTAAGCAGAATTCCCAGAATTTTATATGCAGAGACAGATAACGTCAATACATATCATGCTAGAACTTTGTGTATGTGTCTGTGGTTTACAGATACAGAGGTGGAGCTGAAGCTTTCGTAACTGCCGTGACTGTTACCTCTTATCACACTGATAGCACCTGTGACAATGGAAATGCTTCTGCCACTGAGTATAGATGTGGAACTCGGTTTCCACTTTTCCATTTAGTTCTTCAGACAGACTAAGGGCATTTACTTGCAATTTAAAAGTTCTATTTCAGTCACTCTAAAGCATATAATTTGTATTTTTTAAATGTTAGTCTCAAAAACTAACAGTAATGTGTTGTGCGTACACTACCATTTCGGGTTGGTAAGAGTTTGTAATGTTTTAAAAAGAAGTCTCCTGTGGTCACCAAGGCTGCATTTATTTGATCAGTAAAAACAGTGATATTGTGAAATGTTATTACAATTTCAAGTAACTTTTTTCTAGTTTAATATATTTCTAATGTAATTTATTCCTGTGATGGCAAAGCAGAATTTTCAGCAGCCATTACTCCAGTGTTCCGTGTCATATGATCTTTCTGAAATCATTCTAATGTGCTGATTTAGTGCTCAAGAAACTTTTCTTATTGTCACGTTTAAAAATGGTTGTGCTGATTGCTATTTTTGTGGAAACGGTGATGCATTTTTTTCATTAGGATTCTGTGATGAATAGAAAGTTTAAAAAAACAGCATTTTTTTTTAAATAGAAATCTTTTTTGTCTTTAATGTCACTTTTCATCAACTTAATGCATCCCTGCTGAATTGTAAATGTATTATCAAAAAAAAAAATCTTGCTGACCCCAAATATTTGAATGGCTTAGTAATCAGCTTAATATCTGATATGGACATCATTCATTGGTGCACTGCATTTTGAGTCCAGTTGCAATGGTTCACATGGCAGTGCACAGCTGTCTAGCGAGTGAGTCATTCTCCCTTCATGGTCTGAGCTGAGGATATAACGTGTTCATTCCAAAAGAACTTTTGTTTTGACCATGGATGCCAGAACAGCCAGAGCCAGAAAAGTTGGTTTTACATTTTTGTCCATTCAATTTGTGCAAGATATTTAATGTTTGAGACATGAATCTATAAGTCGAGCTGTTTCAGCACAGACCACTGAATGACACAGTACTTTTGCACAACTGCTCTTGAAGCCCTATTTAACACACTGTTAGGCTGTGAGAATGGGCTGTCAACTTGGGAGGCCGTGACCTCTTGAATACCATCAGCTCGTTCTGCTCATCAGGACTCGGTCAACAAGCCTTTATATAAAAGTCCTTATCATCATCCTCATCCTGAACACAGTGAGATTTGCTAGGAGTCCTGTAATTGTTTGCACATCTCCCTAGAGCATTGTGGTTATTTTTTGGACTATTGTAATCTCTTTTATAATATTTCTGAGAGGCTTTCCTGCATTTGGTGTAGAACCTGTACACCAACTTGGTTTGGTAAGGACATCAGAATACTAAATCCTTCAGCTTTCGCTAGGACATGAATTCAATCTCAGTGTGTGATGGGTTCTTTTGATAGACTCCTCCTGATAGTATAGAGACATCAATGAATAAATGTACTAATACACTATTGCTGTCTGAGCGGTCATTGTAAGGACATTTCCCAGTCGTATGTGGCTTCTGTATACTCTTATCTATGAGACCATCCATTCCTGGGTTCTGAGGACACTTAGTAGACATGTTCACTACCATCTTCAGGGTCATCTTTGGTCTGTCAGTATTCCTTACATGTATTAAAGGGGTCATATGATGTTGCTAAAAAGAACATTATTTTGTGTATTTGGTGTAATGAAATGTGTTTATGCGGTATAAGGTTAAAAAAACACATTATTTTCCACATACTGTACTGTACTGTATTGTTTCTCCTCTATGCCCCGCCTTCCTGAAACGCGTCGATTTACATAAAACCATGTCTGCATTTGTGATCGGAGAAATGACAAACAACAAGCGCTACTCTACACTGCTCAAAACTCGCGTTTGAATCATCAGTGGCAAATGATAAATGAAAACGTACTTACGTGAGTCAGAACTGCTGGCATTTTAGTCTAACGTTACTCTCCCAGGATCAGTAAACAGTCCTCCATAAAATGTGCTGCACACATCTGAATATTTGGGTTGAACTGTTCTGGAACAGTGTTGTAAATACAACTTAACCACTGATTTCTAGTTGTGTCCTCTTTTGGAAGACCAAACAAAGTAGTTTCGCTTTCAGGCCGGCGGGGCTACAGTGAGTGGAGGCCGGAGGCCTAGAGTGAGCGGCGGCTGGCGGATTCAGCGAAAGAGCGTCCGGCGGGCTTGTGGCAACCACATGTGACGACCCCGGGCTGGACTCCGCTTCGTCCACGGTGAAAGCCGATCCGGCGATCCACAGCGCGAAGTTGATGTATTTCCTCAGCGACCAGCACGGATCAGCTCTAGGCATGACGAAGCGGATATCGTCCTCTTTTGGAAGACCAAACAAAGTAGTTTCGCTTTCACAACGAAACACGACATGGCGGCAGCAACAATACTACAGCGAAAATAAAAGTTACGCCTTCTTTCTTTGCGTGAACATTTGGTTGAGAACTGAACTATTGATGAAGATGAACATAAAGATGAACTATTCTGTTTAAGTGCAAGAGCTCAGTGCAAGATGACAGTATGAAAACAGATTCATTTTTTGTGATGCAAATCTTCCCACATAGTGAGGTAGATATGTGGGGCGTGTTAGAACAAGCCGTTTTAGGTAGGCGTGGTTGACTCTTAACTTTTATAAAGAATATCTCTTTGGATTTGAGACTTTAGTCTTTGCAACTTTACAGATCTTCTTTATGCACCAAGAGCTTGTAACACTTCAAAGAGAAAGGGAAAATTGAAATCGCATCATATGACCCCTTTAAGAGCACTGACCATAGTAATCTTTAAGTGCTTTGAGCGGAGTGTCAAAACCCACACTGCTTCCATCTTGTTCCCCTTTGGTTGCTTACTAGCCAAACAGATCAACAAATCTATTGCAATCCAGGCCTTATAGGACACTTATCAGTGACACTGAGCTCTTAAAATAATCACCAGTCTTGCAATCACGTTCCTGTTGCTACTGATGGTCTGCAATTATTTTGTTAGTATATTGTTTGCTCATCTTTCTATTTACTGGTGTATTTATTGTCACATCACAATGAAATGACACATCTGTCACTTTACTGTCACTGTTCGCTCTGAATTCCTGCCACTTCATTCCCTTAGACACCCATTATAAATGAAATACCTTGACTTGAAAACACATTTTGGATCCCTCCTATTTGTGCCAGATATATTTTTTTTTATTGGAAACTAGATGCATGGTAGTAACTAAAACAGTTTTGGTAACACTTTATTTTAAGGTGTCCTTGTTACACATGTTGTATGTACTTACTATTATAATAACAATAAATTATCCATAATTACATGCAAGTAACCCTAAGCCGAACCCTACTCCTAACCCTAACCATATAGCAAGTACATGTAGTTAATTACTATTACTCAGTACTTAAATGTATAATTACACTGTAACAAGGACACCTTAAAATAAAGTGTAACCACAATTTTTAATTCATCAAGTGAATTTAGGCATCACAATATTATAATGTACACTACAGTTTAAAAGAATGGATAATTATTTCTAGATTTGTTAAACAATTACCAGTTCAAAATTACCAGATCAAAATTTGAAATTAGAGATGCATAATAGTCATTAATTATTTTCATGATATGATCAATATTACATTTTTACTTGATTTTATGTAAATACATTTAAAATGAAACTAAAATTATTTAAAATTGATTAAGTGCGTATAGGCATCATAATATTATAATGTACACTCTAAAAAATGCTGGGTTAAATACAACCCAGTGCTGGGTAAAATAGGGACAAACCCAGCAATTGGGCTGTTTTGACCCAGGGGTTGGGTTAAATGTTTAACCCAATCTTCTGGGTAGTAACCCAACCGCTGGGTCAAAACAACCCAATTGCTGGGTTTGTCCCTATTTTACCCAGCACTGGGTTGTATTTAATCCCGCATTTTTTAGAGTGTACAGTATGAAAAAAAAAAATATTCGTTTTTAGATTTGCTAAACGATTACAAATGTCCTATGTAGTATTTCTTGATTTGTTTTTCCAAATGTTTTGTTTTCACATCAGCTTTCTTTTTTCTTTCTGATGGCATAAGCAATACATTTTCCCCTGGTGTTCAGCACCTAAAACTTTGGCTTGGGCCAGTGTCGAGTTGTGGTTGTATTACATGATGTTTGACATTTTTTAACATTTGATTTTGTCATTTTAAGTAACTTCTTGTCTTGTAATGTCAGGTCGAAAACATGCCCTTTTAAATAACATGTTTTAGTCTGTGATGCTTGTGGTCAACTCAGAGAGGCAATACCCAAAGCATTCCTGGAACTAAACTTGACACGTTTGTGTAATGTGGTGTTTGGGTTTTGTTTCTTGTTCATTGTTTTCATGTCTTTTATTCTTTAGTTAGGCCTCAGTCATGTTCTGTCATGTGATTCCCTTGTCTGTGTGTTATGTTCTGATTGATTGTTTTAGTCATGTGTCTTGTGCTTATTGGTTTATGGTCTTGTCATGTGGTTCTCAGTTCTGTTTGTCCATTGGTTTGTTTGTGTCATGTAACCCTCATTGTTCGATATAAATAGCCCTTATGTTGCCTTTGTTCTTGGTCTAGCTTGAATGTATTTATCCTGCTGTCGGTGAGTCTAGTCTGTTCATGTTAAGTCAAGTCTAGTCTAGTCTTTTCAAGTCAAGTGTTCGTTATGTTTGGATCACTTTGTTTAAATAAATCTGCACTTGGATTCATCACTACGCTCGCCTACAGTGGACTATCATTGCAGATTGTTTTATTTTTTTTATATCTACTTGTCACCTCTTTGGTGTTTGAATATGTTCCTTTATATATCTTATGCTGTTGCATGACCAGTAAAACTTAGCTTTTTTTCCCTTCCTGAGAGAACTACAGTGAAGTTGGATGAGACGACCTTGTGATCCCATGGTAACTTCCATGCTGCTGTAAATTGTTTCCTCATCATTGCACTCTCTCTTGTCATATCCTCAAAGATGGAGAGTTTGCAGTCCTCCCACTCAATTCCCATACACTGCAGCAAGTGCCCGCTTTTATTCTTCCACGCTGTATAGTTCAGGAATTTTACCA
>NW_015630532.1:6777-15446 GCF_001515625.1 Sinocyclocheilus rhinocerous | reverse complement strand
TTATTCTTTAAGCCCTCCTCAGGCATGTTCTGTCATGTGATTCCCTTGTCTGTGTGTTATGTTCTGATTGATTGTTTTAGTCATGTGTCTTGTGCTTATTGGTTTATGGTCTTGTCATGTGGTTCTCAGTTCTGTTTGTCCATTGGTTTGTTTGTGTCATGTAACCCTCATTGTTCGATATAAATAGCCCTTATGTTGCCTTTGTTCTTGGTCTAGCTTGAATGTATTTATCCTGCTGTCGGTGAGTCTAGTCTGTTCATGTTAAGTCAAGTCTAGTCTAGTCTTTTCAAGTCAAGTGTTCGTTATGTTTGGATCACTTTGTTTAAATAAATCTGCACTTGGATTCATCACTACGCTCGCCTACAGTGGACTATCATTGCAGATTGTTTTATTTTTTTTATATCTACTTGTCACCTCTTTGGTGTTTGAATATGTTCCTTTATATATCTTATGCTGTTGCATGACCAGTAAAACTTAGCTTTTTTTCCCTTCCTGAGAGAACTACAGTGAAGTTGGATGAGACGACCTTGTGATCCCATGGATATAAATAGCCCTTATGTTGCCTTTGTTCTTGGTCTAGCTTGAATGTATTTATCCTGCTGTCGGTGAGTCTAGTCTGTTCATGTTAAGTCAAGTCTAGTCTAGTCTTTTCAAGTCAAGTGTTCGTTATGTTTGGATCACTTTGTTTAAATAAATCTGCACTTGGATTCATCACTACGCTCGCCTACAGTGGACTATCATTGCAGATTGTTTTATTTTTTTTATATCTACTTGTCACCTCTTTGGTGTTTGAATATGTTCCTTTATATATCTTATGCTGTTGCATGACCAGTAAAACTTAGCTTTTTTTCCCTTCCTGAGAGAACTACAGTGAAGTTGGATGAGACGACCTTGTGATCCCATGGTAACTTCCATGCTGCTGTAAATTGTTTCCTCATCATTGCACTCTCTCTTGTCATATCCTCAAAGATGGAGAGCTTGCAGTCCTCCCACTCAATTCCCATACACTGCAGCAAGTGCCCGCTTTTATTCTTCCACGCTGTATAGTTCAGGAATTTTACCATCATGACACATGGATGTTGATTGTCATTATAGGCTTAGGCCTGGACTCGCATATCTTTTCTCACCTTCATGTCATTCTTGTATGACTTATGCTGTGGAACACAAAAGATGGTTTTAATTAATGTTTCACCTGTTATTGTCCATACAATGGAAGTCAGTGTGGCCCAAAAATCTTTTCATTGTATTGAAAGAATAATTGCATAATCAGGAAATTCATTGTATGGAAAAATGCTCTTTTTTTTTTTTTTTTGCATAAGTTTAATTCAGTTTGCAAACGAATATGCAATTAACATATCTTCTTTTGAGAAATATCTCCTTTTCAATTCTATTTTTCCTTAGAAAGTAAAATGAACTTCCCTCCTGCATGTTGTGCGTGTGGAAGTAAATATTGTAATATTTCTGTTCTTTCACAGAAATCTAAAAGATCTTTCACTCATTCTGGACAGAAATAATAAAGGAGGGGTTTCTGCATCTAATGATTCATTAACAAAAAGGACAAATATGACCAAATATATGGCCAGGTATTGTAAATAAGCAAGTCTTACAAATATGGACTTACACTCCATGCCAAATGTTGAAATGTTGGAAGTAGCATGTAGTGGTAAATGTGGGGAAAAGTGCCTAAGGAGAGATTTAGTTATTTGAGTTGAGTGAACAACTGCCTTTTTGATGCCAAAAACAAAAAAAAAACATCAAGCAGCATTTTCTTCTGCATTTTTGCTTTGTTGTTTAGATTTTTTTGTGTAAAACAATATGTGAAAAAAAGACAGTAACAAAATAAAAGTTTTTTATTTCAATGAAAAGAAAAATGTTTACATTTACACATTTAAGCTGTTTTGGTTGCACTTTATTTTAAGGTGTCCTTGTTACAGTGTAATGATACATTTAAGTACTGAGTAATATTAATTAACTACATGTGCTTACTATATGGTTAGGGTTAGGATTAGGGTTCGGCTTAGGGTTACTTGCATGCAATTATGCATAATTTATTGTTATTATAATAGTAAGTACATGTAACGTGTAACAAGGACACCTTAAAATAAAGTGTTACCGCTATTTTTTTTTTTTTTAAATGTAGGTGCTTTTATTACCTATTACCTAATCACCTTTTGTAGGTGATTTATTATGATCTTAACACAAAAACAAATGCATTTTGTGAGGGTAAAACATTCATTTGGTTTATTAACAAATTTGTCTCCAAAGTAAAGAGAAATAAACAAACACAATCTGATAATATTACACGATCATTACTTCCCCAAGTCAGACTACAAATAATTAAAGCCTAATTACTGAAAATACTGTGACAATTGTAAAGTCATGCAATCTGTAACCAAACACTTACGGCTCTCTCTTGTTCAATGGTTTTGTGTTTTATTCTCAGCGAGAATGAACGTATAATGAACATCATAGTGCAAAAATATACAAGGTGAAATCTAGTCAATTTTTAGTTGTGAAATCAATATATAGCCTAATGAACCCTGGAATATTTAAAGTATTAGAGCAGTAACACATGAGGTGAGGTTTGTGTATCATTGATTCATGTTTGTCATAACTCTAAAATTTGGTGTGACACGTTACATGTATGCTGTTTCTGCGGTCATGTTTTCATGTATTCTCTCTCAGTGATTGTGCCATGCTGCTGAGTAATAGCTGGCACTGCACCCGGGATACACACACAAATGCACCCACACAGACATGTTGCCATCTGAATTTAAATGGTTTGTTGCGTTGGGCTATCAATCAGACCATCTGTCCCTGTCCTCCCAGCCTTCATTAGTGGTTGTGCAGTGCATATGTCACACATCCAGCTGGCACCAACGCATGTTCATACACAGCTCCACCTTTGTCCACCTCGTGCAGTGCTTAGTTCTCAGCCAATAGCTGGCAGGAGTGCCAAGTAGAATTGCTCCATGTGAGTGTGAACTGAAGCCTGATTTAGTGTTTACAAAGTGTGTGTGTGAGCTGCTGTAATCTATTCTCAGATAGGATGTTGTATATCTGTTCTTACTGTTGTTGTCAGCAGCATATCTGTTCAGATATGGAGTGTTTGGATGTGTGATTGTTTTCTTTTTTGATTATGGCTGAAGATACGGTACGTATTGTTCTTTTAAGCATAAACCTTTAGTTTTGTGGCTTATAAAATCAGTATGATGTCTCTGACAGACCTATAAAATGACATTGTAATCTATTATTACACTCATAGTGTTGGGTGTATATGTGATTAATACAAGATAGAAAGCTCTACGAAAATATATGTTTGTATTTTAATAAGTCCATTAAAGCATACTAAATTTTCAATCAGCGCTCAACATTTCTTCAATATTTATGAATGATGATAAAGACTGATTTTACAATTATCCTAGAAACACTATACTGTTAAATCCATACATAATTCAGGGATTTATTTATTTATTTTTTTTGTGGTCCAATGCATTTAGTTTGAATAATTCATAACATTTAGGTTTTTGTAAGAATTGAAGAGCCAGTTATTTGTTGGTGGTGAAGTGGCCTTTGCTTAACTGAAAAGTCCAAATAATTACTTTCAAGGACATTAAAACGTCAAGAGACGAGTTTTGCAGTGTCACTTTTTTCATGAACTGACAGTTTGTTGAAACAGTTTGTTGAAACGTTTTATTTCTGCCTATATTTATTGAAACATATAACCCTCTATTTAAATATAACACACTATTTAACCTTAAAATGTGTTTTAATGTCACTGTTGATGAGGATTGTATGATCTTTGAATAAAATCGGTCTTAAATATTCATCAGTATATCTTTAGCTGGACTTCAGCACTACCTCTGCACAATTAAAGTGCATTAAGTACAAAATTAGTTGTTCCAGTTTAGCAGTTTACCAGTTAAGTATACTAAAAGTATAATTGCAGGGCTTTTTTGTTGAGTACATAAATATGTAAATGTTTTTTGATGTATACTTAGCATGAAATAAATGTATTTCAAATACATTTTAGTATATTTATTTTTCGCTAGGGTCACTGCCTACATTTTTAATTAAGCCCTATTGTGACATCATGCAACATTATGCATTATTTTATAGGTTTCGTAAGTTTGATTGCTTATATTTTGTAATTCAAGTACATTACAAATATGTAAAATAGATATGAATGTGCAGCATTAATGACACTGATAGAAAGGCCACTATGCTCATAGTGCCTTTCCTCAGTCAAACACTGAGATACTGTTATAATCTGTAAGCCAGTTTTCTACTCGTGAATAGAACATTTACTGTTATATGTTTCTATAATTTTAAATGGGCATAAAAAGGTGTATTCTTATTTCTTTAATATACAAATTGCATTTCAACCATGAATCAATGGTGTTCACAAGAACAGATGAGTAACTTAAGAATTTTGGAATATTATTTCAATTATTGCATTAATTTAAAAAAAATTATGTCAAATGGTTAAAAACCTTTTGAATACCATTTATATAATAAATTATTTGAGTACTTAGTCAAAGGTTTAATTTGGCTATAAACTGAAAATATATTAAATAAATATATGAAAGCCTAGAAAAGTTGCTTAATGTGCATTATGAACAAGAGAATTTTTTATAAAAATATATTTTTCTGTAGTTATGAATCAAGTTGACACCCGAGATGCTTCGGTAGATGCCGGATGTTGAGAGTGTTCTGCTGCATGTCACACTGATAATGCAGTATGTTGCGTAAAAACAATGTGCTGTATTTGTTGAGTCACATCACGAGTGTTTCATGCCTTTGGCCATGCACTCGGGCCGCTGCTAGTTTCACTGGATGGACCACAGTTCAGACAAAATGTTCTGTACTACCCCTGAGCACTGTCTCCACTTCACAGCAACACATGCAGAGGCGATAATTTACTTGTGTGCATTGTGAAAGATGAGGCTGGTGCTGTGCAACTGAGAAGTTTGCACTGTGTATAATATGTGGCGTTTGCGGGTAGATCTTCTTGTAGATGAATGCACAGTAATTAACGGAGCCAGGATGACTAGAACATTCTTTTACTAGTATTAGTCTCTTAGCATGGCTAGACGAAGCTGCTGAAAAGACCAGCTTTTGTGATAGATGGGCAGGAAGGCATAATCAGATGACATTTTGCCATTATGTGAATATTAACATTGGTGATAGATTAACACAACAGATCAGGTCTTGGATAGTTAGTTTCATTGGTTAGGTATATGCTATTATGCTGCATCATTTTCCATTGACCACCTTTTAAAATTGCTGTTTTGATAAAATAAAATAAAAATGTACAGCCAGGTAAAATATAAATGCAAGATATTTAGTTGTTTCATGTTTATTTTATATATTTACTATATTAAAAAAAAGTTTTCTTCTTATCTTTGCTCATAAGAGTGCATATGAGCAAAGATTAGTGGTCAAACATTTTTAGAGAATTTTGAGTAATATGTAAAAAATTCCACAATTTTTCTCGTCTTATTAACAAAATATGAAGTATTATAAAAGTTAGTTAATTAGTGTTGTCAAACGATTAATCGCGATTAATCACATCCAAAATAAAAGTTTTTGTTTACATAATATATGTGTGTGTACTGTGTATATTTATTTTGTATATACTACACACACATACAATATATATTGTGAAAATATTTACATATATTTATATACATATATTTAATATATAAACAACATATTTTTCTTAAATATATACTGTATGCGTGTGTATTTATATATACATAATAAATATACACAGCACACACACATATATTATGTAAACAAAAACTTTTATTTTGGATGCGATTAATCGCGATTAATCGTTTGACAGCACTATAAAATATTATATAATAATAATAATAAATAAAATATTATAAAATGTGCATACATAAAAATGTGTATAGATTTAAATTGTCATACTGGTTCTGACTTATGTTAGTTAGTGCTGGTTTGGTGCTGTTCACCAGCATAACTTAGCAAGTGTTGCAGAATGACCAGTACGATCTTTATGGTGAAACTGGTTGAAATAACTGTAAGGAAGCCAGCATCCAAAACGTATCATATGACATATTTTCAGTGGAGTGTTTTATGGTTTTGCTACTTTGCTTTGGCAGATGCATACATAACTAGTGTCTCAATGGAAAATACTGTCTATTCTATCTTCCATCTCTGTTTAGTACTCTCTTCATTTACAAAGGCAGAGTAACAGTGATGATTTGGTTGGATCTCTGCCATGCCACGAGATTCCCCACCGGATTGATCTCAGAGGGAGTCCGCAGCAGCAGAGGTCCATCGGGGTGAGAAATCACCCCACAAACATTGCCATTTCACAAACTCAGCATGGTCTCAGTAGGCTGGTGTGCATTTATGTGCACGCAAGAGAAATAGCAGCATTACAAAACGGACAGCATTTCATTTTAATGTGTGTTTTTACACACTTCAAGTGTGTGCTTAGAGGGATTTGTTCTTTTTGTATGTGCCCCGTGCCAAACTCTGCTTGTGAGACAGAAGTGGTTGGGAGGTAAATAATGTAGTCATCAAGGATCTCAGAAAGCTTGGGAGACTTAGCCAAAAAAAAATTGTCTGAGAAATTATCATAAATAGCCTTGCACGCAAGAGAAATAGCAGCATTACAAAACGGACAGCATTTCATTTTAATGTGTGTTTTTACACACTTCAAGTGTGTGCTTAGAGGGATTTGTTCTTTTTGTATGTGCCCCGTGCCAAACTCTGCTTGTGAGACAGAAGTGGTTGGGAGGTAAATAATGTAAAGTCATCAAGGATCTCAGAAAACTTGGGAGACTTAGCCAAAAAAAAATTGTCTGAGAAATTATCATAAATAGCCTTGATGAGATTTAATTGGAGATTGAATAGAAGAAAGACCGCGAGAGGACAGAGAAGCGCAGTGAAGGCGAGCTGGAGTGACTGTCTATTGAAACGATCCTGCGCTCTCTGTCTAACTGTTAATGGCTGGTGAAAGTAGGCCAGTGTTTCTGTTATTATGGCCCACAGATCTCTAATGCCTTTGATGCAGGGCAGCTCATTGTGGGCAGCGGTTTTTTTTTTCTTTCTCTCAGATCTATACGCAGACACACACATTTGTTCCCTCACTTATAATAAGGTCTCATTTGGAATGGCGCTGGCCTTTTTGGAGCCAGGGGCTTAGTAGCCTTATTTTCACCTATAAACAGAGGTAGGCGATTGCACTCAGGGACCCTGCAGCTCTGGTTGTGCTGAACTTACTATGAGTCTCTCTCTCTGTTCTTTCTGCCTCAAAAGTCACTCTCTCACATATTTGTCTGCACACTTTGGCTTTCAGCCATCCAATAAGTATTATTGTGTTTTCCCTTCCTTCTTTTGTGTGCTAGCTGTGTGAGCTGCTTTTGCTTGCTAGCTTGTCTCTGTCTCTCTCTCTCACACACACACACATCCAGGGATGTTGGAGGGTCAGCTTCCACTTTAATCTAGGAAATAATTCCATTTCCCATTAGCGTAATTAATTGGGAGCTTACTGCAGCACGAAAATGTAGAGGACTAATGTGTGCTCAACGTGTGGTCTTACTCTGTGTGTGTGTGTGTGTGTGTGTAAGTGTACAGAGTGCTGAAATAGTGTTATGGCTGGCTGATTAGCATAGTCGTTTATGATGAATGAACCATAAATGGCCTCCATAGCCTTGACAGGACAGGCAGAGAGTTCACAGACAGCCTCCATAGCCGTGACACGACAGAACGAGGATTCGCAGACGGCCTCCATAGCTGTGACAGGACAGGCAAAGAGTTCACAAACGGCCTCCATAGCCGTGACAGGACAGGACGAGGATTCACAGACGGCCTCCATAGCCGTGACAGGATAGGATGAGAATTCGCAGACGGCCTCCATAGCCGTGACAGGACAGGACGAGGATTCACAGACGGCCTCCATAGCTGTGACAGGATGAGCAGGGAGTTCAGCTAACACTTGGTCAGTGCTAAACGCAGAACAATACTCGGCAATCGGAGCAGGAACTGAGTGGGTGTTATGTAGTGTGTGTGATTGGTCTCAGGTGAGCGTGTGATTAGTGAAATGGTGCATGGGAAATGTAGTCCGGATTTGTGACAAAAATATTGAGTCAGATATTCTGTGTTGAAAAATGATGGTCTTTCTTTGGTCATTCTTACGTTCTGTACGTTCATGTATATAAAAAAAACAGAAATACTGTTATAATATAATACTTGTTTTAAAATTAAATAATAATCAGCTTCTTTTGTCATTGTACTGTTGTACTAAAACCAAAGAACATTTTGAAAATATTAGGTGGAAAATATTTACTTAAAGGGTTAGTTCACCCAAAAATTTTAATTCTGTCATTAACTACTCACCCTCATGTCATTCCAAACGTGTAAGACCTTCGTTCATCTTCGGAACACAAATTAAGATATCTTTGATGAATTCTGAGAGCTCTCTGATCCTCCATAGACAGCAAGGATATTACCACGATCAACACACAGAAACGTAGCAAGGACATCGGTAAAATAGTCCATGTAACATCAGGGGTAAAACCGTATTTTTACAAAGCTACGAGAATACTTTTTGTACGCAAAGAAAACAAAAATACAGACTTTATTCAACAATTCGTCTCCTCCGCGTCACCCTGGTGCCATTTTGGAGAGTA
>NW_015630532.1:0-6767 GCF_001515625.1 Sinocyclocheilus rhinocerous | reverse complement strand
ATAGACAGCAAGCGTCCTTACTCGATCAATGCACAGAAACGTAGCAAGGACATCGGTAAAATAGTCCATGTAACATCAGGGGTAAAACCGTATTTTTACAAAGCTACGAGAATACTTTTTGTGCCCAAAGAAAACAATAATAACATAATTTATTCAACAATTCTTCTCCCCGAGTTACCATCTTCTGCCATTTTGGAGAGTACCCCAGAACGTAATCAACGTAATCAGCGTTGTTTATGTTCAGCATGCACGCTTTCTACTGAACGTAAACAACACTGATTACGTTCTGGGGTACTCGGGGAGAAGAATTGCTGAATAAATTACGTTATTATTGTTTTCTTTGCGCACAAAAAGTATTCTCGTAGCTTCGTAAAATTACGGTTGAACCCCTGATGTCACATGGACTATTTTAACGATGTCCTTACTACGTTTCTGTGCCTTGATCGTGGTAGTATCCTTGCTGTCTATGGAGGGTCAGAAAGCTCATGGATTTCATCAAAAATATCTTAATTTGTGTTCCGAAGAAGAACAAAGGTCTTATGGGTTTGGAACGACATGAGGCATGAGTAATTAACATGAGTAATTAATGACAGAATTTTCATTTTTGGGTGAACTAACCCTTTAAGTTCATGATTCTTTTTTTACCTATTGTTAGAGTAATGTTACGCATTTCTACACCCAGAGAGAACATTTTCATTTCAGTTCAGTTCACCGACCTGCATCTCACCACCAAGTATAAACGCTTTATACTCTATTCAGCTCCATCACAGAGTAGCTGTGGGTGTTGGTGAGCTCTAATCCAACTCATTTCAAGCTTTAGAGGCCATTCAGCCAGTTCAAAACTATTCTATTCTATTCTAAGATTTAAATTAAACTACACTTAACTATTGACATACACTGAACACTTTCAATTCGTTTGAAATGTATTTCCTACATTTGTATTTTTTATAGCACTTTTCACAATTAATTTAATTCTAAAGCAGCTTCACAAAGAATGTTGCCTTGGGCAACAATGGCAAGGAAAAAGTCCATGTAGATATAACACTCAAAACTATTTTGTACAAACTAAGTTGTTGTAAGGAAGGAGAGATGAACACTAAATGGAATGCAGATTTGCTTTTATTTATTTTTTTTAAATGAATTGATTCATGTTTTCAAAAGGGCTTATCGATAGATAAAGACCCCTCAGTTTAAAGACCCCTCTGCTTACCTCTTATAATGATTTGTGGCATTGTGGCAATACAAAAGCAATTAAAAGCAGCCATATTATTTTACCTTCATATTATAATATGACATTTGGATTAAGTGGTTATATTTTAGTAAATAATATACAGGAATATATTTTCAAAATATCCCTCCCATATCCACAAAAGGGTCTGGCTGCAGACTTGCGCTTGCACTCTCAGACACTTGCACTTCCGCTGGCGACGTCACTTGCAGTCTTTATTTTTTTATTTTGTTCTATTTATTTATTCTTTTTGTTTGAATCTCTCAACATTTTACAACAGTAGCCAGGTGGTGAAGACAAGACAAAAGAAACTAAATTACGAAGTCACTTGCAATCGCCACTTGCACTCTCCGATACCTGCGACGTCACTTGCAATCGACACAAATCGTGCGTGTTGCCAATGGAGACAAGAAGCTGTGGTGATTAAACGATTAAAACTAATTTTATATTATAACGTACAGGGTCCTGCAAGAAAAAGACAAGACCCGCAAATCCGTGGCTACAGAACAGCAGAATATAAACGCAATGCACAAAGTCTCTCGCTAAGCGTTTTCCTCCTCTAGAAAGCAAGTCTGAGAGTGCAAGTGCAAGTCTGCAGCCAGACCCTTCTCCCCATATCAGGTGACTTATGTTTGTACTGTACTTTGTGATGTATTCTAAGTAGCCTTTATGATCATGCAGATAATGCATTTCCTTTCAGGTTACTTTCTGAAGTGTGTTTTTTAATTTTTTTATTACCTAAGATACATTAGGGGAAGAGTTTATAGAATTCTACATTTTTTAAATAAAATCATTGTTACTTAAATAGAATTTATACTTCTTTATTTACCAAAATTGCTCTTTGAATCCAATAAAAAGGTGAATTTGACTGTTATAAACCGTTTTTGCTGATCATTTTCTTTTGGGTTTCTTTTTTCATGCTGTCTGTTGTTCATCAGAGATTGTAACATCAGCTCTTTCTTTCTTTCTCTCCCCCTCTCACACACTAATTAGAGAAGCCTGTATCCGTGGAGCTGAGCTGTGGTGCCGGACCTGTCCATGTGGTTCTGGAGCCTGATCACCCTCTGCTGCTGGAATGCCATCTGGGGGCCAGTGAGCCTCCCCTCAACGTGACCTGGCTGCGGGATGGGGCAGTTCTCTCAGAAAGCCAGACCATCCGGCCTTTGCCCAACAGATCTCTGCTCATCTCGCCCTCTTCCACGGATGGCCAGGCTCCAGCGGGTGTGGAGGGTGGATACAGCTGCCTAAGTACCAGCTCGACAGGAGCCCTGACCAGCCGGGCTCTCACCCTGCATCTCGCCAGTGAGTATAAACACTTTCTACTCTGATTTATGTCCAACGCACAGCAGCTGTGGGTCTAAGAGAGATCAAAGAACCAGATTCTTTCAAACTTTAGAGGCCAGCCAGTGTTCAAGTTTTTGGTTGTGTTTAATTCTGCATCATCTGGAAAGCATCACATTCTAATTACTGTGTACACATATCTGATAAACATCTGATAAAATATTATATTATACACTTAAAAAGTGGTGTTGACACGTATATTATATTGTATTAAGGGTTAGGATTATCCTCTGTCTCTGGCCCTCTCTCTCTGCCACATTCCACTTGGTTGTCTTTGCTTGGCTGGATCTGAGTGCTGCTCTCACCTGGTTAGCACAAGGACTCGATTGTGCTTTTTGAAGAGTCTGAGGAGGGACAAAGAGATCAGACATTAGCCCCTTTATCTCTTTACATCCTTCTTTCTTTTTTTTCTTTCTCTTTGTGTTTAATGCAACCCACTAGACGATAAAGACCATTTCCTTTAGTCATTATGTATTTCATTGGCCATGACTCTGTCTTCCTTCATTATTTCTGTTCATTCAATTTTACTTTATTACTTTTTTGTAGATAGTAATGATACCTGCCATCTCTGCTTTAGGAACTGATGGACATTGCAGTTTTAGTGTAAGAGAGAGAGAGAGCATGCCATGTTGGTATTACATGGAAATTAGAAACATGTTCTCATTATTTATCATAAAGGGCAACAAAAGTAGTTAATGTTTTATTTCATTTTATTTTATTATATAAGGTGATTTTTTTGTGGTGGGAAACAGTTGCTTCGCATGGTGGTGGGAAACTGTCATGTTGAAATGAAAAGTAGAAATTGAATTTGACATACAAATAATGTATTACATAAATAACATCAATACCCTAGTAAAAAAGAAATGTACTGTATTTGTATACTATAAGTTTAAGTATACTACAAATACATTTACATATACTTAATAAAAATACCCTGCAGTTGTACTTTTGGTATACTAAACTGGTATACTTAAACTAATTTTGTACTTAATACACTTTAAATTGTGCGGACGTAGCGCTGAGGTCCAACTGAAGATATACTAAGTATATTTGATTGTCCTAAAGTGGAACTATATTTCAGGTACACTTTAAATATTTTGCATTTAAAGACTGATGTTATTCAACAATCATACAGTCCTCATCAATAGTGACATTAAAACACATTTTCGGCTTAATAATGTGTTTTTTGAACATTAAAGCATGTCAACATATTCTGTTACACCAAATACACAAAATAATGATCTTTAAAAAAGCATCATATGACCCCTTTAAGAAATGTGCATTGTTCACAAGTAGTACTCCAAATAAAGCTTAATTACAATTTTTATATTAGTACGTCTCAAGCGATGTGTCAGTAAATATGTTAATAGATTAGAACTTAGTATGAAATAAATGTATTTTAAATATTTTACTTTTTTAATAGGGTAATCATTATAAAGGTTATTTTATTTAATATAAAAGAGTGCTTTTAACACCCACTAATGGGGGCTTTTAACACACTAAAAAGTAAAATAAGTAAGAGATACTATAGAGATATACATATAAAGACAGAAAGACATTTCTTGACTGTAAATTTTTGTCACAGTATTTTGAGAATGAACTAGACAGGGAGACAGTATTGGGATTGGAAACAGTCCAAACAGAGAGACCATTTCCTCCATTGAGAAATCAGTGCAGTGAAGGTCTCTACCAGGGGAGGGATGCGAGTACATGGTTTTGCAATTTACCCCGGTTATCTGTCATCTGCATGACTGGGATCCTCGGTGCTGCAGCATGTGGAGGTGAGCTGCTCTGAGGAACAGTGACTCTCGGTAGCACTCACACACTTACAGTTATCATGATAATGATCTTATTCATTATTACTCACTCGGTGGTGACAGTCACGGGGGAAGGGAGCCTCATTTAAACAGTTTTCAGTCCATATTCTACTTTTTTGTTGTTGTAAAGTGACTTTTTCCGTCAGTGGCTGAATATTTCTCATTATTCCTGAATAGCTTTGTAATTTCAGATGCTCACACCTCTTCAGGATCCTGAACCTCAGGTTGTGCCAGTAGGTGGCACTGCCCGGTTTGAGTGCTATGTAGATGGCTTGCCCACCCCAAGTGTCACCTGGGAGAAGGACCAGGCGCCCCTACCTTCACCCGCAGAACCTCTAGAACCATCCAGGTAGGATATCTTGGCTTGGGCTTTGGAATGTATGATTCCCTTTTCGACATACTTTATTCACATACAACATTGTTTACACAGAGCAAGTGTGAAGCTAGTCCAACATGGTCTGCACAATTATTTGAAAAATATAGATATTATTAATCATACATACACTACTGTTTTGTTAGATTTTTGTAATGTTTTTGAAAGTTTCTTACGTTGTGTTTATTAAATACAAAATACAGTAACATTGAGAAATATTGTAAATATTATTACAATTTAAAATAACCGCTTACTATTTGAATGTATTTTAAAGTGTACGTTTTCAGCAGCCAATACTCCAGTCTTCAGAGTCACACAATCCTTCAGAAATCTTTTAAATATGCTGATTTGGTGCTTTTTAAACATTTATTATGATCAGTGTTGAAAACAGTTGTTCTATTACATATTTCTGTGGAAACCAAGATACATTTTTCAGGGTACTTTGATGTATACAAAGTTCAAAACAACAGCATTTATTTGTAATAATATGTAATTATTTATTTATTTATTGGTAACCAAGTAAAAATCTTTATTTACTTTTTTTTATCAGTTTAATGCATCCTTGCTGAATAAAATTATTTTTAAAAAAAATAGAATTTTAATTGTATCAAAATATTTTATTTGCAACATGTGTTTTGCAGAAGGTGAACATTGCAATGATCACCGATGTGTCCACATATTCATGTTTTAAGTTTCACTTCTTTTTAAGAAATGCTCAAAAAGAAGTTTTAGAACCAAATTGAAAAACAACTGTGGTAATCTAGAATTAATTTTGAATTCATTAGGTGTTGCATTGCTCACTTGCAATGTAGACTGTGTAAGATGGACAGGAAGGAGGAAACTTACAGTAACAGTTTCTTTGGGATCAGATTTCACAACAAAATATGTTTCAATTTCAATTAGGGCTGGGTGATATGGCAAAAAAATGTAAATCTTGATTTTTTCCAAAACGTTTGACCGATTCTCAATTGGTCTCGATTTTTAACTAGTCAACTTGAAAATGTAACTACAACATGATTCAAGTAACTTTTCCTTATTAACCCTCTAGCTGCAGAAAATTGTATTCCAAGTGCACCACACATGAAGTTGTCAGCATGATGTAAATGTTAAACAAATCATTTGCTATCTTTGAAGAAAAGATGGATGGATGAACTGCAACTACATCTTGTACAAACTTGTCTTATACATATTATATGTTCAGAAATAATACGTGGAAAATGCTTTAAAAAATTCTCAAAAGTCAAGGTAATTCAAATTCAAATTTACTGAAGGTATACACAAGTAGACTATAGATTAGACTATAAATGTTCTGTAAAAACAATGAACAGCAGCTTTCAGCCTGTCACCATGATGCAAACATGAAATATCAGACATACAGTAGTAGTTACAGGTTGTTTTTTTTATTTGATTGTGCTGTTTTTCATTGTTTTTTCTATGTAAACATGGACGCGTTTGACTGTTGCGCTCGCGTCTCGCAGCGTCTCATGCATGAAACTGTATTCTAAAAATGCAGCGCTCAAGTTAAAAGAAGTTCAACTCCCATCTTCTTGCATTGTTTCCCTATTCCACTTCTAAGTTTTGGTAATATTTCTATTCAAAATCACGATTCCTCGATTTCTAAAAAATAAAATCGTGGCAAAACATTACATTTGAATTAATCAATAAAATCAGAAAAATCGCCCAGCCCTAATTTCAATGTAAATTCCATTTTTAAATTCCATTGTTAATCTAAATGAATAACCATTATTATATTATAAAAATGTCACGCATGCAGCCCTATCTTAAAAGAAATTATTACGGCACAACACTTACAAAATTACCAGGTAGTTTTGTAGTACTGTAACTGTATTACTGATATTAGAATTCCCAGAACTTGTCTGATTCATTCAAACTCTATCTATCCTAACAGATAATGGCCTGCGGTCAAGTTAGAAGCTGCCCAGCTCCTCCAATTATGTGTATTGTCTAGAGCAGGGGTGCCCAACCCTGCTCCTGGCGATCGACTGTC
>NW_015630531.1:315-879 GCF_001515625.1 Sinocyclocheilus rhinocerous | reverse complement strand
TATAGAAAACATTTCTCAAGGGCATTAAGTGGTGTGGGAGAGAAAACTGGTTTCAGATCATCAGTCTGAAAAATTCCCACCGGGACACGCAGTAGCGTAATTTCAAAGCAATGGTCTCAGATCAGGGATTAAAGAAAGATAGGAAGGACGTTTTCATTGCAAGGTGTGCGAGTGAGGGCTGAAGATCTCCTGTGGGGATTGTGTAATGAGAGAGGAGTCACTGGGGGCCGTACAGAGAAGAATTCTCCTCGCTCACATTAGCAAGCTAACAGCCTGATTATTCACCACGTCTGCTGACTGACTCAGGTCACCTCATCACTCTACTTGAGAGAAAGTCAGAAGAATCTATATCTATCTATCTATCTATCTATCTATCTATCTCTATATTAATATCATATTATATATACAGTGTGTATAGAAAAGAATCACCCACTTTTAAAATATTCACATTTTGTTGCTTTGCAGCCTGAAATGAAGACGGACGCAGTTTTTGTTTTATCCAGCTGTATTTACTCAGTGCAACTTATAACATGCAAATGAAAGATATAACACCAACATGTCAGA
>NW_015630531.1:0-194 GCF_001515625.1 Sinocyclocheilus rhinocerous | reverse complement strand
TGTAGCTAATCACCTTCTCAATGGCACACAAAGCCATTTGACTTTCAACTGTGATCATTTGTGGTCATTTTGATCAGCTCAGCATGAAAAGAGCTTTCCTGGAGCATTTCAGTCCTTGGTAGTGCAAATGAAGTAAACTATCAACTATAGGTGGCAAGGCACTGTCAGAAGATCTCTGGGATAAAGTTGTGGAC
>NW_015630530.1:0-507 GCF_001515625.1 Sinocyclocheilus rhinocerous | reverse complement strand
GCGATTAGAAATTCGATTAATTGTGCAGCCCTAATATATATATAATATAACATTTTTCATAACGCTTATGGCCAATCCATGACAGTAATATAATAAATAAATAAATGAATAGATAGATAGATAGATAGATAGATAGATAGATAAAATCTTCATGACTTATTCTTATTGACTGAATCATTTACTTAAGTTAGGCTGCGAAAAATTCTTCATAGAGATAATAAACTTTATTTTTAATAACATAAAATACTTCACTAAATTTAAAGTAGTTTCAAAACTAAGTGAAATGATAATTCTAGGGCCCTGAATACTGAAGTCTTTTACTTTGAGACACCCCATCTCCATAATTAAGTCAATTAGCGCTCATATTAGGGAAAGAAACTAAACTCTAAAAGAGAGCACAGACACTCTCCATGCGCTATTTGGGGCCAGCAAGATTTCCCTGGACAAAGCGGGGAGCCCCAGCGCAATATAAGTTATATATTATTCAGGCCATAGGCTGCAGCACAA
>NW_015630529.1:0-420 GCF_001515625.1 Sinocyclocheilus rhinocerous | reverse complement strand
AGAAGTGTCAAAGGTTTCTATTTACGTGTTTACACGTAATCACACAGACTGAAGCTGTGTCCCAATTCATAGGCTACGTCCTTCGAAGGACCCATTTGAAGGCCGATTACGTCACGGCAGCGCGACGAAGGCTGCTGCAATTCGAACGCGACTTCAAATGCGTCCTCCGTTTCTCCGGCAAATGAAGGATACATCCGATGGATCCTTCGCAGCCTACCCTATCCCAGAATTCATAGCGCGCCAGTGAAGACGGGTTTTTATTCAAACAAAGTGGGTGATGGTTCTGTGGCGGCCGACAAATACACTTAGTTCTATAAATGTAAGTATTGTGTTTGAACGTACTGAAATAGCTTGTTTTTTTTTTTTCACTTGTATTTTTATTATTATTATTATTGTTGTTATTATTTTAGCGCTGTCATG
>NW_015630528.1:0-1924 GCF_001515625.1 Sinocyclocheilus rhinocerous | reverse complement strand
TACGCAGTTCACACTTAAGCCTAGGGCGAATGGAAGTTTTTAAACATGCTCTAATCTCAGAGTTTGGCATTAGATAACGTCAATCAAATGACTGGTAAATGTTCCTCGTTATGCCAGGTCTGTCTGCAGAGAGACTGCTCATTTGCAGCGGGCGAGACAGACACTTCAACACGGTGTCATGCGTCACAAAAACGACATTGTTAGCGCGTAATGTTTAACAGTCCCACTATTGCCGTTTCAAAGCATGGAAACTGCGAAATGCCACACTCAATGCTTTCAAAAGCAAATATAAATTTACCATTTGATGAATTCTCTCATTTGAGAAGAAACCCGCCCAAATGTGGTTGCTTCAGACTTCAGTGCCAGACTCTTAGTAACACCAGGCCTCGGCGGGAATGAAGGCGAGAGGATGCATCAGCGAACTAAAATGAAAGAAGCTAAAAGCATATACAACATAAATTGTAAGCACATTCCAAAAAGTTATTTTACACGTAACATTAATCACCTTTTTTCAGGAAACCGAACTGGCATGATAAACTTTCACACTCTTCTGTAACTTAACGTTACATCTCTGCACCTCACGAACACTAACTTAACACTAAACCTGACAAGAACACGTGCAGTTAGTCATTTCTAAATGTGTTCACCACCAATCATATTTTGAGTAAAATTATCAACAAAACTGTTTTTCCCGTGTACTTTTATAAAGAGAAAAGCAATCCAACTTACCGTCTCGGTCACTTGAAGAAAAAAATGGCGTCATCGCTTCCCGAGGCAGCAGTCACTGAAGGGCGGAGTCCAGACAATTCGGCGGGTTTTTTATTCCGCACTTTTAGTGTAAAAGTGAAATTACACCATATAACAACACTGAACACGAGTACTGTTTAACACTGTAGATTGTTAATTCAACTCTTTGGGAATTAATAACTTTTAACACTGCAAATATTACACTCCTGATTTTACTGTGCAGTGAGAAACTCAAACTCTTCTGCCTGGAGGACAAACACCCGGTGTGTTTAGTGTGTGTTACTTCACAGAAACACGACAATCACACAGTCAGACCCATCGATGAAGTTATTCCTTCATATAAGGTGAGAAAAACGACTTTTAACCAACTTCATGTTGTTTTAAAAGTCCTGTTTAAGTGTTGATTTGATTGATCAGAGCTGGTTGTGTTTAGTCCAGCTGAACTTCATTATCAATAAAGTTTCTTAGATTTGGAGAATTAGTAACTATGGGGGCAAATACTTTTCACAGTTGATATTGAATAACTTTTTTTGCTTTAATAAATAACATTGTCATTTACAAACTGCTTTGTGTTCACTCAGGTTGCCTTTGTTTTATGGCAGATTTTAATTTCTGAATTAATTTAGTATGAGATGTTCACAAAAACAGAAGAAATCTGGAAATACTTTTGCACTGCATTATATGATCATATCACAGTATCGTCGCCTCTTCTTTTTTCACTGTAATCTGGTGTTTTATGGATTTTTATTTTGTAACCCTAATTCTAGGAGGATCTCAATACAGCACTGTGTGTGTGTGTGCAGAGCCACTGCTACTTTGCCCTCATCGGCTGAGGTGCCACTCTCACCAATCCCCCATCACCCCAGCTCAAAGCTGTCTGTTACAGCTCCGCTAAAGATCCACTGATTCCGCTAATCCGCTCCGTGTTTCCCGGCCGCTCCGCAGCATCACTCACTCACTATCTGTGTGCTGCTCTCTGGAGAGTGGAGACCACAGTCCCCGAAGCTCGTTGCATTACCAGCTAGATGCATTACAATCCACATTAGTCAGTGGTTGATCCACTGAATTAGTAAATAGTTGGTAGTTTGTTTGTTTTTATTTTTGTCGATAATGACTCTGCCTTCTAAAAGCGCTAACAACTTGTACAAAATATCCATGATCTTAGAATTAGAATGTC
>NW_015630527.1:675-798 GCF_001515625.1 Sinocyclocheilus rhinocerous | reverse complement strand
ACGTATGAGGTCAGCTTTGCGTATGCGCCGCTCAGAAGTGACGAATGCGCAAAAACGACTACAGAAGCAAAACAAAACAACGGTCAAGAATTAGAAGTACAAAACGAGGATTTGTAAAGAAGA
>NW_015630527.1:0-613 GCF_001515625.1 Sinocyclocheilus rhinocerous | reverse complement strand
TTTTGGACTGAAGCAATGCAACACCCGCTGAGTGGCATTAAACAGCTTGAAAGATCAAAGACAATTTTTAATATAACTCCGACTGGATTCGTCTGAAAGAAGAAAGTCATATACACCTAGGATGACTTGAGGGTGAGTCATTTATGGGCTAATTTTCATTTTTGGGTGAACTAACCCTTGAAGTCATTAAGGTAAAACAAACTGCTTTGAAACAATGTGTATTGTGTAAAAGTGCTATACCAATATATGACTTATTTAATAATGAACTGGTACTGTAAATACTCCAAAAAGGTCTCACATTTAATAAGATTGCCATGACTCTCAAGCTCTTCTACTTCTCTTTTTCTTAGGTTCAAGTCAATCCCATCTGTAACTTCTGTATTTTCTTCATAAAGACAATAGAGAGCATGTTGCCTAAAGAGAGAACTGAAGTAAGTACTCTTCTGTTGGAAATCTCGTTCACATTTTAAGAAGTGTAAAATATTCATAATTTAATTAATCCCCAAAATGGCTAAATATAAACTGCTCCTGGGTTCTTTTCCATTTTGCTTGTTTGACTTGTAGGAGGCTATAGTGAACCTTCTGGAGAAAATCTGTGACTATTTGCCTTCAC
>NW_015630526.1:78986-86191 GCF_001515625.1 Sinocyclocheilus rhinocerous | reverse complement strand
TAAACATGCTAGCCTCAGCATGTATTGCGACAATTAAGCACAAGACGAGGCAAAACAAGAAAAATCCTACTTAAGCAGCAAACAAAATGTTTCTCAAACCAGGATTGTTTGTAGCACAGCAAGAAACCATGTGGAGTTCAAACTGAGTCTCTCTCCCCGTTTTTACAGCTCCGTAAAATAACCTACTGGAAGCTCTGTAGTTTTGCTGTATAGACCTATAGATACAACACAATAACATTCTTCCATTTCTGAAAAGAGGTTTGCCTTAGGCTGGCCACAATAAAAGGCCACTCTAAAATGTGCAGTTTTACTGTATTGGGGGGTCCGGGGGGGTCCGAAAACCAGTCAGTATCTATTTTTTAATCATAATTATTTGCATGTATTAGGTTTTGCATTTGGATATATATTTAGGCATTATTAAAGACTACTTTTTGTCAAAGTTTGTTTGTTTTCCCCCCCAAAATGTTCATCTGAAGTGACCATTTTTGCATTATTATTACAGTCAAATCTGGACAGAAAAAGCACGGTAAAAAGGCTTTACATTGCTAAAGCTGACAGCGCAGTGATTGACAGCGTGCTTGTAAAATAGCATCGGTCATTGTCAGACACAGTACATTCAGTACTGTACATTACTCTATGTGCTGGGGGGAAATATGAACTAATCAAAGCAAATATGATCTAATTGAAGACTGTAACTGTATGTAGATAACCAGGTCCTGTAATGATTGGGCTAAATCAATAAAACTTACCGCGAGTATCCTGATAACGATGATGATTGATGATAATGATGAGGATATCATTCGTCTGTGCTATTCCTAAGAAATCATCTCAACAATGTAGTGTAGCAGCAGATAAATACTGATAAAATAATAAAAAAACTAATCTTTGTATATCATTTTATATCATTAAAATGAAATAGGAAGCCGCTAACAGATGCTCACATCCACATTGACAACACTGACGCCTTCACTTCCAGGTAAAGAAGCTGTCAATCAAAAACTCAGTAGCCAATGAGAACACACCACTGCTAGCCCCGCCCCACAAGATATTTGTGCCAGAATGGTGAACGAAAACTTTAGAAGCGTAAATGAAAACTCTGGAAGCGCATTTGTAAGTACAGATCAGCGAATGAAAAAGGAGAAAACAGTTGCAAAACATGCATTGTATTAAAAACAAAGTCAAAGATTTTGCCTACATTTTATTTATTTATTTTTTCAGGTTCAAATACATTTTATTCAGTTTCAATTTATATATTCATAAGTTTCTTGAAATATTACATTAATTTTAATTGGCACAAAGGTAATTCCATAGAAAACTGGAGCCGGCCAATTCAAACCAGCAGAGATTCGGCTACATAAGGAGCTTGTTGTGATGTTGGGTGCCAGAATCGATGGAGTACAGGCTCCAATTTGAAATTTTATCGCATACCTGCTGCCATTACCAGACAAAAAAACGACGACAGCTGTGGTTAAAAACGCAATAAAATGAGTGGACCGGACAGAAACTATCGTCAAAAATGCTCGCGTTTGTAAAGCACACTTCTTATCATAAAAGGTTAAATTAAGTATTGTCTTTTGTTGTTATGGATTATGGTTTCTGTTATGCATCTAAAGATTTCTTATGCATCTCACAACATGCAAGAGTAGCCTATGTCATGTATGAAAGCCTGTGTGCATGTGTGTAAAACAACAAACTGACGATTTATATGCTTAATCATCTGTAATTGTAAATACATTGTGATTGATTGTGGCTGGAATTTTTAAGAACTTGGTAAGAAAGAATAATGAAATACAGAAAGTTGAAAATTTGCAGTTTCTGGATTTCTTGTTTCAAGAAAATATTCACATCTTACTTTAAGTAAGAGTAAAAGTAATGTAAAGGTACTGTAATGTCCCTGTAAACTTACATCATTTACAGGAGGCATACTTTAACCCCCTGAGGTCTAAGAGTGTTTTGGGGGCCTGGATAAGTTTTGACATGCCCTGACATTTGTGCTTTTTTCAGTTGCTTATATACATATTAATGGCTAAAGTCTAATAACACTGTAATCAGCACAAACGGGGCTACAATAATATGTGAGCAGCATGCATGTACATGATTTTTGAGAAAGCAATGTTAATGCGTGGTTAGTGAAAAACTAACATTTATCAATCACTTGAATAAGGCCATAAAACACATACAGAACATTTGTTCACAAGACTTTTGAGAACTGGATCTTGTAGCCTAGAGTTTTTGCTGTGAATGTGAAAATTATCCTGTTCACTCATTCACAGAAAACAATATATTGATTTAAATTTAAGTTACTTTTTGTCTAGAAAGCCTGGTTGGTGCTCCGGTGCCGTGAGTGCTCTCTTCCGTCTTCCCAGTGCAGAGGGTCCGTGCAGTGCTCCTGTGGGGCTGGTCGGTCACACGCTGCTTTCTGTGGGAAAAATGAGAGGGCGAGTTAGTGCTCAGTCTCATGGAGGAATCTCCTAGATGGCAGGGCTTGCGTGGCTTATGTGGCCGCCGCCTGATGAGCTGCAGCTGTGACCGATCAGCCTGTGATGAGGACGGCCAGGTGTGCTTCGCTTGTTTCCAGGGTGACGCTGATGAAGCTGCGGGACGCTCGTCACAATATTCAACTATCACACAAAATAACTTGAGATTCCCTTGTAAGTGCAGTTAAATGGTTTATTAGGAACAAACAAACAAATAAAGAACACAAGAGTCAAGACGCCGTGGGTGCAATATCCAAAACAGTGGCAGGAAACTGGAACACAGGAAAACAGGAGACAGCAGAAACTGCACGAGAAAACAAATGGATGTGACTAACACAATGATCGGACAAAGACAGAACAAACATGGTGACAGTATATATATAGGCTACATTACCAGTCAAAAGTTTTTAAACAGTAAGATTTTTAATCTGTTTTCTGCTCACCAAGCCTGCATTTATTTGATCCAAAGTACAGCAAAAACAGTAACATTTTGAAATATTTTTACTATTCAAAATAACGGTTTTCTATTTAAATATATTATAAAATATAATGTATTCCTGTAAATATCAAAGCTGAATTTTTAGCATCATAACTCCAGTCTTCAGTGTCACATGATCCTTCAGAAATCATTCTAATATTCTGATTTGCTGCTCAAAATCATTTCTTCTTCTTCTTCTTCTTCTTCTTCTTCTTATTATTATTATTGCAGTTGTTGTTGAAAACAGCTGAGTATAATTTTTTTCAGGTTACTTTAATGAATAGTACGTTCAGAAAAACAGCATTTATCTGAAATAGAAATCTTTTGTAACATTATAAATGTCTTTATCTAAAGCATCCTTGCTAAATAAAAGTATTAATTTCTATAATTTCTTAATCCCCCCACTAAAATAAATAAATAAATAAATAAGTGAGCATGTTGATAGGCCTATAAGGAGCAACTATATTATTACATTAGCGTGATTTTATATCATTTTACATTTACATTTAGTCATTTAGCAGACGCTTTTATCCAAAGCGACTTACAAATGAGGACAATAAAAGCAGTCAAAACTAACAAAAGAGCAACAATATATATGTGCAAATGACAAGTCTCGATTAGCCTAACGCAGTACACGTAGCAAGGTGTATATATATATATATATATATATATATATATTATACACACACATATACACACACACACACAAAGAAAAACAAGTAGATAGAATAGAAAAAATAGAATAGAGAAATATAAATACTTTTTTTTTTAAATAAACAAAAAGAAGATAAATGTAGATAAAGTAGAATTAAAATAGAATAGAAAGTGCTAGACTTAGAGGGTCAACTAAATATCATATCATACTTTCATATATCATAGATGCACACGTTTTGTATGTATTATCATACAGTACAAAAAGGACATTCTATATCTGAGAAACTAAATTATTATTGTTAAGCACATGTTTGAACAGATATTTGCAGACAGAGTATTTCACAGTAATGACTGGTCTAAACATTCTTAGACATTACTTTTATATAGTCTAAACAATCCTTTTATATAGTATTGTTTATAGAACATAAAACCATCCTCACGCCATACAACATTTAGATGTAATGAAAGGTTGCCTATCACATTTCAAAATGTTGCACTCGATTTCACACATTTTAGTCTGGAATTATAGTTTGGGAAAAGTCCAACTAGTAAATGTGTTCAAAATTATGTCACAACAACACATTATCTAATGCAAATAAGAAACATTACTTACTTCCTACGCTGGCTCTAGCCGCACTTGCGTTCTGTTTGTGAGGTAAACAAAGCTTATTTCACTCAGCACGTCTTCTGAGGTAAATACAAGGCTTATTCCTCTCAGCGTCTTCGTCTAAAAACGAAAAGTATCCAAGATGAACATGTTGCGCCTTTGCCAACCCCAGTCGGTTAAATATGACAGTGATCCCTAAAACTCAGAATCCCATGCACTATAAGGAAATAGGTCAAAATATTACATCACACAAAAGGAACACACTCATATCATATGACTTCACTCTATGTCTTAACTTGAGTTATGACAATAAAGATTTTGCAAACTCACTGACAGAACTTGTCATCTTTACATTATGTGTCATGTTCTGAATTAACCTATTCACAGGCTTCACAAGTCTTGAGAACCTAGTTCTAAACTGAAGTGTGACGCGATTGGAAGATGAATCCACAGAAGAGGTCATTACATCATCATTGACTGGACCTCTCTTTGATATGAGTGTTGCTGTGTCACAATCAGACTCTGCATCATTTGAATGAATGGTGACATCATCGCAACACAAGGATTCGTCTTGTAATGCAGTAAAATCAGTCCTTGAAGATTCTGGGTTCACTGCCAATGAAAGAACACTCTCTGACCCAAAAGGCACACTGTTTGGGATGTAGTGAATTTTGCTTTCGCCAACCTAGGGAGGCGAAATAGTGTAGTGATGGGTACTCGTGTCACCAATGACGTTATGATATTTGGATCATGTGTCAATTAAGGTGTGGTTATGAGTACATCACATAAGAAAGATTGGTGGGATGTCTAACTTTTAGAAACTCTTTCTGTATCATCAACACAAGGAAGACACAAGTGTAATAAAATAGATTTTATTAACAAAAGATAGACAAGAGTAATCAACAACTACTAAATGAATACCATAAATGCGATAGGAATAAAGTGTATAAGATGCATAAAATGCAAGTGATTATGTTGGGTGTTGCATTGTCAGAGCTACGTTATCTGGAAAGATAAACTGTTGCTACTCTGAAAGAAATAAGGTGAAGAACCCTATTATGCATCAAACAAATACAGGAAAGATTATTTGTTATCAACTGCAATCAGCTATATAATATCTAATGTAAATTAGAAAATCATATACTGATAATATGCAACAATGCCAAGGTCTCAGGAAGAGGTTTGGATAAGTGATAGTTAAGTTCTCTGTGGTCGAGTGAGCAGTCCAGTGGCGGTGACTTCATCCACTGGCTGTGCTGGTAACAATGCAGTGGAAAAAGGAGCAGGAATCCCTTTCAACAGAGGTACAAAGGCAAGATACAAAGGTATCTTGGAGTGAAGGTTTGCTCGCCGGAGCTTAACCTTGTTGCAGAAGTCTGTGTGTCTTCTGCCTCTCTGGGCTAGAGACTCAGAACCTTGTCGATCCGCTTTGTCTCTCTAGGATGGAGACTCAGGACGTGCTGCATCTGTTGTTGTCTTGCTGGACGAAGACTCTGAATGAAGTCTGAATGTAGATTATCTCTTTCCTCGCAGGCTGGAGGCTCAGAACGTGCTTCACCCCTCGGGCCTGCCCCCTGCCTCGACAGGATGTCTGCCCCCACATATATAAAAGACCACTGCTGTGTTGTCGGTGCGCACCAACACATAGCAATCTCTTAGGCCTGGGAGGAAGTGTTTCAAAGCTAGAAACACGGCCAGCATCTCCAGTCATCTTATGCGCCACCTGAGATGGCGGCCGCTCCACAGGTCGCGGGCCGAGCGGCCACTCATGACCGCTCCCCACCGGTGAAAGATGCATCCGTCGCTAGCATATGCGGCGACCAGGAGCTCCCAGCACCAGGCCCTGAAGAGTGCAAGGCCAAAGGAAGAACCGGTGTTGGTAGGCTTTTGCCCCCAAAAGCAAACCTCAGGAACTTCCTATGATGAGGAAGGATGCCCTTCATCCTTCCTCGGAACGGTGAAGTACCGGCTGTAGGACCCGGACTCTGCTGCGCGAGGAGGGACCACCTCGATGGCCTCCATCCTCAGAGAGTGTCTACTTCTGTTCCATTACCAGAGCCTGCTCGGGGCCCACCAGGGTGGGAAAGGCTCCGTTGAATTGAGGCGGAGGAGAACCGAACTGGATTCTGTGGCCTCTCACTACAGTGTGCAGGACCCACTGAGACACGTTTGGCAGTAGTTTTCACGCTGCCAAATAGTCTACTAAGGGCATCAGTCTCTCGAGACTGACCTCTGTTGTAACCAGAGCGGCTAGTTCGGTGCCCTGAAGCGGCGATCCGGCAGGGGACGACCATACTAGCTGCTCTAGAGACCTCCGTGGAGGTCGTGAGCCTCTTAGCACCGCTATGTTTCCGGGCGATAACTGAGAGAGCACTCGCCGGAGACCGCTGCGCCCTGGAACACCGGCAGGGTTGGCAGACTGATCTCCTGAGGGCACTGAGGAGAGACGGGCACCGTGTAATGCGGTGTACACCGCTCTTCCCCATAGGGAGCTGGCCCTCAAAAAGTCCTAGGACTTAGGCGTCAGGACGTTTACGACGAAGACTATCCAGCGAGAATGAAGGTCCGCAGAACCGTCTTCCGCTAGAAGCCTTCGGCCTGGGAGCGCCAATCTGACTCTAGACTCTGCGGAGTACGAGAAGTGAGGCTCCCAGAATGAGGGGCTGGAACACGGTAGGTTGGGACTGCTCCTTTTCTCTCTCACTTGAGAAATTGTTTTTTTTTTTTCCCAAGTGCCCCTGTATATCTAATTTCTCATAGTCAGATAAAAACTTCATTTTATTCCTCAGAATTAAATGCAGTCAAACAACCAGTGGAGTAAATACGGTCTGGTAAGTAAGATTCACATAAAAAACCGAATGACGTAATATAAGCGTTGCCTTGGCAGCGCACAAGCCACTCAGTCACACAAACAACATCAATCTCCTCAGAGAAAGATGGCCGCATCAGCAAGCCCTCGCTCAGAGGGGGAAGAACAGCCGCTTCCAAG
>NW_015630526.1:77835-78464 GCF_001515625.1 Sinocyclocheilus rhinocerous | reverse complement strand
GCCCTCATCCTTCCTCGGAACGGTGAAGTACCGGCTGTAGGACCCGGACTCTGCTGCGCGAGGAGGGACCACCTCGATGGCCTCCATCCTCAGAGAGTGTCTACTTCTGTTCCATTACCAGAGCCTGCTCGGGGCCCACCAGGGTTGGAAAGGCCCCATTGAATTGAGGTGGAGGAGAACCAAACTGGATTCTGTGGCCTCTCACTACAGTGTGCAGGACCCACTGAGACACGTTTGGCAGTAGTTTTCACGCTGCCAAATAGTCTACTAAGGGCATCAGTCTCTCGAGACTGACCTCTGTTGTAACCAGAGCGGCTAGGTTCCCTCGGCAGCGCGCGAGCCACTCAGTCACACAAACAACATCAATCTCCTCAGAGAAAGATGGCCGCATCAGCAACCTCTCACTCAGAGGGGGAAGAACAGCAGCGCAGGCTTCTAAGCCTCGAGAACGAGCTCTAGATCTAGGGAACACGGGTGGAGATAGGACGAGCCGTCTCCAACCTGTCCACCAGATCATGTGCGATCCCCGCAATCTCAGTCGCCACCGTGCCTCAGCAGCAGCGGGACCACAATCGCAAGATCACAGGCACGGACACACTCCTCGGAGTGTGCCCGGCGAGAGCGGAGCG
>NW_015630526.1:77455-77721 GCF_001515625.1 Sinocyclocheilus rhinocerous | reverse complement strand
ATTTTTATCCCAAGAGCCCCTGTATATCTAACTTCTCATAGTCAGATAAAAACTTCATTTTATTCCTCAGAATTAAATGCAGTCAAACAACCAGTGGAGTAAATACGGTCTGGTAAGTAAGATTCACATAAAAAACCGAATGACGTAATATAAGCGTTGCCTTGGCAGCGCACAAGCCACTCAGTCACACAAACAACATCAATCTCCTCAGAGAAAGATGGCCGCAGCAGCAACACGGGTGGAGATAGGACGAGCCGTCTCCAACC
>NW_015630526.1:62395-77375 GCF_001515625.1 Sinocyclocheilus rhinocerous | reverse complement strand
ACTCCCTCCTCAAAGAGAGCCCTCGGAGAGCAAGCATACGCAGTGACAAACGCTCCCAATGCGGGCAGTCAGCTGACTCTGATTGTTTTGCTCCCATTTTTAGCAGACAACAGACAAACTGTGTGTATCCCCACCCGAAATGTAGCGCGGGCAGGGAAGAACACACAGCCTAATATACTGCCAGCTCTCGCCATATGTTTGTCTACACTCGTATTTGTAAAATAAAGAATGATAATGGACAGACAACACCAAATAAGACTGACACACACAGAGCGCTTGCTGAATGACAGAAAGCTGACGCCGGTTTCACCGCACGTGCTTTTATGCTTCCTGGTCGCTACGTCACCCCGCCCGTGACGTCTCGCCCATCCATTGGACTGATTACACATGTGATTCAGAGCGTGGTCACGCTGGAGGCGTTCCCGTAGCGTTTCAACGCAGCTCAAGTTCCTGAAGGGGAACTTGAAGTGTCTACTTTTAAATGAGCCAATTCAAATTGAAAACAAATATTCTCTGATTATGAACCATATGAAACTAAAGCGAGGTACAGTCTTTCCCGTCTCAGAGCTCATTGTCTGCAGCCATACCTGCGTGCAAACGCCCTCGTCACCTAGACACAAAAAATATATTTAAAAAAATCAAGATGCATCTACTTTTCATTGTTTTTGGAAGAAGACTTGAGGAATAAGCCGGAATTTACCTCAGAAGAACAGCGCGATCTGACACGGCTTTATTCAGCGGAGGCGATCGTTTCTGTACTTACATTAGTTAACGTGTTATTTTTTACACAAACTTGTACGCATTTTACTAGTTGGGCTTTTCCTAAACTATCTTGCCAAATTGAAATGAAAGCGAGTAAAATATGCTGAAATATGATATGCATTCATATTTAAATATTTAAACTTATACAAATAGGCTAAATATCTTATGAAATGCGGATGTAAATATTTTGCTATCATATAATAAAAATATGAGATATAATATGATATACACTACCGGTCAAATGTTTGGGATCAGAATGATTTCTAATGTTTTTTAAAGGAGTTTCTTCTGCTCATCAAGGCTGCATTTATTTGATCAAAAATACAGGAAAACATTTAATATTGTGAAATATTATTACGATGTAAATTAACGTTTTTCTATTTTAATAAATATTAAAATCTAATTTATTTCTGTGATGCAGCACTGAATTTTCAGCATCATTACTCCAGTCTTCAGTGTCACATGATACTTCAGAAAGCATTCTAATATGCTGATTTATTATCAGTGCTGGAAACTGTTGTGCTGCTTAATATTTTTTTGGAACCTGTGATACTCTTTTTCAGGATTCTTTGATGAATAAAAAGTTAAACAGAAGAGCATTTATTTAAAATAGAAATATTTTCTAAGAATATACACTACTGATCAAAAGTTTGGGGTCAGTACATTTTTATTATTTATTTTTTGAAAGAAATTAAAACTTTTATTCAGCAAGGATGTGTTACATTTTTAATAAGTGATAGCAAAGATTTATATTGTTAGAAAAGATTTATATTTTGAATAAATGCTGTTCTTTTTACCTTTTTATTCATCAAAGAATCCTGAAAAAAAGTATAGCAGTTTCCAAAAAAATATTTGGCAGCAAAACTGTTGCCAACATTGATAACTCTAATAATAAATCAGCATATTAGAATGGTTTCTGAAGGATCATGTGACACTTTATACTGGAGTAATGGCTGATGGAAATTAAGCTTTGCATCACAGGAATAAATTATATTTTAAAAGATATTAAAATAGAAACCATTATTTTATATTATAATAACATTTTGCAAGATTACTTTTTTTTCTGTATTTTTGATCAAATAAATGTAGCCTTGATGAGCATAAGAGACATTTTCAAAAAAACATTACAAGTCTTACTGATCCCAAACTTTTGAACGGTAGTGTAGATATAAAGTGTGGATGTTTACACTGCAGCATGATGAGTGTTACAGTCTAGGAATGTTTAGACCATTGTTTACTGATCTACTATCAGATGTTTTGTGCAAAGCAATATGAATTTAGTTCATAAAATATCAGAATGTTGTTTATGAACTGTGTGTTAATACAGACAAAGCACATGTCCATGAATGACAGTACAAAATCATGTTGTTTTTTTTGTTAGGAGTGGACAAATTTAGTATTAGTGACTGCTAATGTTGTATACATGTCAGTGTGTATGAAATATGGTACTTATCGCTTTGAAAAATGTAATGCTTACAGCTTGATACATGTAGGCCTACCCCTGGTTTCACAGACAAGTCTTAAGCCTAGTCCCAGATTAAATACATTTCTGAGCAGTTTTAACTGAAATAAACTTGCACTGACATACCTTAAAATATGACAGTTCCATTGTTTTATCTCAAGATGCACCAGCAATGTTTTCTTCTGGCACATGCATACAAGTTTCTTAAAACTTCACTTTTCCTAAGCTTCTTTTGTTATTAGGATATTTTGCAGATTAATTCTATTTGTTAACCAAAGAAGGTTACATTTTTTTATTAGTTGTTTTAAAGCTAAAAGGCTAAACTATTCCATGTTTAACTCAAACTGAAATAATTAAGAGTTTCATTTCTATGCATCAAAGATATTAAAATAGAAACCATTATTTTATATTATAATAACATTTTGCAAGATTACTTTTTTTTCTGTATTTTTGATCAAATAAATGTAGCCTTGATGAGCATAAGAGACATTTTCAAAAAAACATTACAAGTCTTACTGATCCCAAACTTTTGAACGGTAGTGTAGATATAAAGTGTGGATGTTTACACTGCAGCATGATGAGTGTTACAGTCTAGGAATGTTTAGACCATTGTTTACTGATCTACTATCAGATGTTTTGTGCAAAGCAATATGAATTTAGTTCATAAAATATCAGAATGTTGTTTATGAACTGTGTGTTAATACAGACAAAGCACATGTCCATGAATGACAGTACAAAATCATGTTGTTTTTTTTGTTAGGAGTGGACAAATTTAGTATTAGTGACTGCTAATGTTGTATACATGTCAGTGTGTATGAAATATGGTACTTATCGCTTTGAAAAATGTAATGCTTACAGCTTGATACATGTAGGCCTACCCCTGGTTTCACAGACAAGTCTTAAGCCTAGTCCCAGATTAAATACATTTCTGAGCAGTTTTAACTGAAATAAACTTGCACTGACATACCTTAAAATATGACAGTTCCATTGTTTTATCTCAAGATGCACCAGCAATGTTTTCTTCTGGCACATGCATACAAGTTTCTTAAAACTTCACTTTTCCTAAGCTTCTTTTGTTATTAGGATATTTTGCAGATTAATTCTATTTGTTAACCAAAGAAGGTTACATTTTTTTATTAGTTGTTTTAAAGCTAAAAGGCTAAACTATTCCATGTTTAACTCAAACTGAAATAATTAAGAGTTTCATTTCTATGCATCAAGGTTTATAGGGATTTTATGAAGTAATTAACTATTTGAATAATAATTAAGTTACTTATTGAGTAATTAAGTTACTTTTCAGACAGATTAATTAGAAAAGTAATTTAAATACAATATTGATGATGTAATAAGTAATTAATTACTTTTTTAAAGTAACTTACCCAACACTGGTCTTCTCGAACTTGTTCTGCCTCTTTCAACAGAACACCATATGGCTTGGACATCAGCCTTTGACAAACACTGATGAAATGGATGAAAATGTTGCATGCTCAAAGCATCGGCGACCACATCATTGCTGCCGGGTATGTACTGAATTCTAAAGCTATAGGGGGCCAGCTTAGACACCCACCTTTGCAGGCATGCATCTAGTTTTGGCTTTGTCAAGATGTAGGTTAACGGATTGTTGTCTGTCCAGACAGTAAAGTTGTGTCCTTTCAACCAGTGACTTAACTTGTCGCAGACGGACCACTTCAAAGCCAGAAATTCCAGATGATGAGCAGGGTCCTTGGTTTGTGCACAAGTGAGGGCATTGTTGGCAAAGGCGATGGGGCGTGCCTTTGTCTCACCTTCTGGTACTTGCGAAAGTACGGCCCCAAACCATCCAAGGATGCATCCGTAGATAAAATGAATATTTCACTGAAATCGGGATGAGCCGGTACAACAGACTCTACTTTTTTCCCTTTTGGTGCAACTGTTAGGTTGAACAAAGGCTTTGCAACACTGGAACAGTTTGGTATAAACTTTTGATAATACATCACCATCTCCAGGAATGACTTGATCTTTTTCTTCGAGGGTGTCACTCCATCCAACATCATAAGGTCTGTTCTGGATACAGCTGATATGGCACTGACCTTATCTGGATCTGTTGTCACTCCAGTCTCATCAATAATGTGGCCCAGAAATGTCACACGCCTCCTGAGGAAATGGCATTTCTTAGGGGCCAACTTCAGTCCATGTGCCCTGAGCCTAGTAAACACAAGCTCAAGCCGCTTGATTGCTTCCCCTTCATTTGAAGCATACACCAGGAGATCATCGAGATAGCAGAGCAGCGTGAGGAAATTCTGATCCCCAAAGATGTTGGTCATAAGTCGCATGAAGCTGCCTGGACTGTTACAGAGCCCTTGTGACAGACAATTAAATTCATACAGGCCCATGGGAGGTTAAGTCCATTGCACTAAAGATGGCATTACCTCCCAAAATCAGTCTGCCTGATGAGGCAAGGGGTGGGCATCCTTAACAGTCCAAGTATTCAGCCAACGGTAGTCCACACACCCGAAGATCTCCAGTCTTCTTCCATACTAGCACAAGTGGTGATGTCCTCAACCGCCACAACAGGGAAGAAATCGGCTATTTTGGAGTTCCTTTTGAGTGTGATGGGCTTATCAAGAGAGTTTATGACCCTAACTGGGACCCATCCATCACCAGACATGGAGGCTACAACTCTTCCCACCATGATGGTTTTTTTGTGGGTCTGCGCCTTGGGTGGCTCAATCACAATGGTACTACCTATAGAAACAGGAGAGTTCAACGGAAGCTTGCCCCACACAAGGTGTTCTTGCTTGGGCAACAGAGTGACAGCCTGGGTCAGTTTTGCAGTGCCCACAATAACAAGAACTTTGTCACCCTTCCACCTGTTGATGCCCGACAGCATGTTCAGAAACTGCTCAATTTCAGGTTCTCCAGTTGTCTCAGGATGGTTCATGACATTCCAATAGCCAGAGTTTTGCTTGATCTGGGTAAGTAAGAACTTAATGACATTATTTCTCAGAATTAACTGATCTTCCTGTTATGGCACAACTAACATAGGTATGCTCACTAACTTGCTATACACATCTTTAACTGGTACATTCCACTTGGTTTTGACTTTAATACCGCCACAACCAAAGAGGAGAAAGTCCAAATGTGACTGGTCAACCTGTGCAGACATCACTTCACTCAATAATTCATGCTCCGTTTCTTCATTAATCATGCATGCCATGGATCCGCTATCTAGTAGAGCTTGGACTGTGACTTTATCATGTATTAACACTGATGTATAGAACAGACTATTAGCCTTCTCCAATTTGGTGATGTTATGAAATAAGAAAATACTGTCGCTGGAGACAGAATTGAAACACTCATCGTAAACAGATAAATGATCATCATCCATAGTGAGGGTTTGATGCTGTACACTCACATAGTCCCCTCCCAAATGTTAGTGCATCAGTGCGGTCTGTCACATTTTTTCTTGATGACCGCAAAAAGAACTAAAAATGCTCGATAATTTTTGATCGTACTAATAAGAGTAAGGCATCATTTTAAACTGCAAAGGGTCTACTTTTATTTGTGTATAGTCATAATTACAACAAAACAATGTGCTTTTGTAAAATAAAGAAAACAAACAGGGTGCATTTTCTGCCGTCTTGGTCTCTGTCAACTTTCTTCACAGACACGTAAATAAAACAACCTGAATATCAGTGAATACTTGCCTCACAGACATGATAAATATATATATAGAAAGCTTCAAATGTCTACTTTTAAATGAAGTAAGCCATGTCGAAAACAAATATTCTATGATAAAGTAATCCGTATGAAACCAATGCGAGGTCCAGTCTTTCCCGTCGGAGCTCATTATTTGTAATGTGGTCACACGACGAACAGTGCACGCTATTCAAAATATAATCACCCAAGTGAGACGCGCGAACATGTAAACGCCCACATCACCTCCGTAAGCAAAGCGTGAAGATTCATCTCGGCTACTTTTCATTTCTGGAAGAAGAAGCGCTGAGAGGAATAGGCCTTGTATTTACCTCAGAAGAAGAATGCAAGGCGAAGCGTGGCTTGATCCAGCGGATGAGATCATTTCTGACGAGTAAGTAATTTTTTATTACTTGCATTAGTTGTTATTGTGTTATTGTGACGTAACTTGATCACATTTTACTAGTTAGACTTTTCTCAAACTATAATTCCTGACTACATGTATGAAATCAATTTTAAAAATTTGAAATATGTGTCATTTCATTGCATCGAATGTCTCATGACGCTAGGATGTTTTTTAATGTTCTATAAAATATAAAACAATACGATATGAATTTAATATTATTATATATTATGTAATATACAGTATAGTGTTTATACTGTAACACTATGAATGTTAAGAGTCTAAGAATGTTTAGACCAATGTTTACTGTGAAATACTCTGTTCATGAAAATATGTAGATGTTTATAACGTGTTTAACAATAATAATTAATTTTCCCAGATATAAAATGTATTTGTATTGCATAATACATACAAAACATATTTGTGTTTATGACTACAAAATCATGCTTTTTTTTTTTTTTTTTTTTTGGTGTCCAGATACCTTGAAGACTTATCTTCGAACTGTTTTCCCCTGAGAGTGCTGTATCAACATCAGATGTTCAACTACATTGGGCTGATATTCTACATGAATATGGTTGACTCGTTTCAACATTTGAACAGCAACTGTTTTAAGAAATGGCACAAAAATGTGTGATATGGCATTATTTTAATGACACATGTCGAGAGCGCATTATTGTAGCGCGAAAGCACATTAATATAATGCGTGAGCGCGAATCTCTCCGCGAGCGCGCGGATTTCTTTTGCTCTCGCACAAAACCGGACGCGCGCGCTCAGATACACGCTGCTCTCGCCCGGAGAGAGTGCGCGCACTTAAAACGTGTCTCTCCTCTCACTCAAACTGTGTCCTGTGCACTCTCAAATCTCTGTGCTCATGCGCTATAGATATTAATTCTTTTCGCACCTGAATTTAACGTTATCAAAAGTTTTAAAAAGTGCTTTTAAAAAGTAGTCTCAAAACATATTTGTGCAGGGCCTTTCCTTGATTTTTTATTGTTGTATTTTTGTTTTAACATAAACTGGTTATTGTAGCTACTTTGTTCCCTGCACAAATCTGTTTTGAGACTACTTTTTAAAAGTGCATAATGATAACTTTTGACAACGTTTAATTCAGGTGCGAAAAGAATGAATGTCTAGCGCATGAGCACAGAGAGATTTGAGAGTGCACAGGACACAGTTTGAGTGAGAGGAGAGACATGTTTTAAGTGCGCGCGCTCTCTCCGGGCGAGAGCAGCGTGTATCTGAGCGTGCGCGTCCGGTTTTGTGGGAGAGCAAAGGAAATCCGCGCACGAGCAGAGAGATTCGCGCTCACGCATTATATTAATGTGCTTTCGCGCTACAATAATGCGCTCTCGACATTTGTCAGTAAAATAACGCCATAGTGTGACTGTTCAAGTCTCTGTGTTTAGATCAGTGTGCTCAATAATGTGTCTTTGACCTTCTCTGTGTATATTTTGATTATACTGTGGTTTAAATAAAACCCATTATTTTAGTCTCCTCACATTCTTTCTTACCCGCCTCACAGTCACAGTCACACTGATGGGCCATTATGGGAGGCCATTGTCACTCCCTCGCATACGGCCTTTCTAACACAAAACATGTCTTACAAAAGGTAGATCAATATATTGTTTTCTGTGAATGAGTGAGCAGGATGATTGTCACATAATTTTATAGCCCTGCACAAATCTGTTTTGAGACTACTTTTAGTAAGTGCATAATGATAACTTTTGACAACGTTTAATTCAGGTGCGAAAATAATTAATATCTATAGTGCATGAGCACAGAGATTTGAGAGTGCACAGGACACAGTTTGAGTGAGAGGAGAGACATGTTTTAAGTGCGCGCGCTCTCTCCGGGCGAGAGCAGCGTGTATCTGAGCGTGCGCGTCCGGTTTTGTGGGAGAGCAAAGGAAATCCGCGCACGAGCAGAGAGATTCGCGCTCACGCATTATATTAATGTGCTTTCGCGCTACAATAATGCGCTCTCGACATTTGTCAGTAAAATAACGCCATAGTGTGACTGTTCAAGTCTCTGTGTTTAGATCAGTGTGCTCAATAATGTGTCTTTGACCTTCTCTGTGTATATTTTGATTATACTGTGGTTTAAATAAAACCCATTATTTTAGTCTCCTCACATTCTTTCTTACCCGCCTCACAGTCACAGTCACACTGATGGGCCATTATGGGAGGCCATTGTCACTCCCTCGCATACGGCCTTTCTAACACAAAACATGTCTTACAAAAGGTAGATCAATATATTGTTTTCTGTGAATGAGTGAGCAGGATGATTGTCACATAATTTTATAGCACAAACTCTAATCTACCACATCCAGTCCTCAAAATTCTTGTGAACAAATATTCTGTATGTGTTTTATGGCCTTATTTCCATTACTTAAAAATTTTAGTTTTTCACTAACCACGCATAAACGTTGTTTTCTCAAAAACATAAACATGTAAATTCATGCTGCTCACATATTATTGTAGCCCAGTTTGTGCTGAATACAGTGTAATCGGACTTTAGACATTAATGTTTTTAAGATACTGAAAAAAACACAAATGTCAGGACATGCCTTATTTCCATTACTTAAAAATTTTAGTTTTTCACTAACCACGCATAAACGTTGTTTTCTCAAAAACATAAACATGTAAATTCATGCTGCTCACATATTATTGTAGCCCAGTTTGTGCTGAATACAGTGTAATCGGACTTTAGACATTAATGTTTTTAAGATACTGAAAAAAACACAAATGTCAGGACATGTCAAAACTTCTCCAGGGCCCCAAAACCCCCTCAGACCCCAGAAGGTTAACTGTGACAAGATGATTGACAGGCCAGTTTATAGTGACAGGGTGCGTGTAACAGGTGCAACAGAGCGGTCCTTTAAAGATGCAATTGTATGACGTGATAGTATGTCTCAAAGCTTGCCTACTCTTCTACTACACAATCAAAAGTGTGTACTTTTTCTTCACCAAAAGAGTACATACTTTAAGAGCGTAGTATAAGTAGGCACATTGAGCAGCATGTGTCTCCCTCGTACTGCTCATTGCACATCACACAAAATGTCTGAGAACGAGAGCGCATGGGCATTTCCCCATACGTAACACACACAGCACCACCTACTGACAACTCCAGACAAATACAGGTATTCACTGTTTCTTTTGACTTTGTAACTTACAGAACACAGCAAATAACAATGAAATAACGGGTTTAAACATGCAAAGAGAGAAACCAAATTTATCCTATTTACCACCCGGTTACACATAAATTAAAAATACATTGTTTTACAAATAAATAAATTAATTGTTTTGCTGTAAGCAAAACCATATATGAGGATTTTTTGTGTTTTTTGTTTTCCTACTATTACATTCAATATAGGAGTGTGTATACGTGCAATTTTTAGCTCATAGACTGTATTCTCTTTCAGCGGATCCTCAAGCTGGTTAGAACTGTTTTGCATGATTTTGAAACATCCTGTGGTTGCTGCATCTTAGTTCTGAGAAATCATATGTAACATCCGTAGAGGTGCCAGTTGAGGGGGAGGGGAATATCTATATATAATCCCCACAGAGGTACAGTATAGGTTTTTGTCTTCTCACTGCAGAATCTCTGTATGTCAGACGACCTTCTTGCAAGAATAAACATCCTACTTTTCGTAGTTCGAGTTTTATTCCACCTTGCCACAAAGTTGGAAAATATTTTTCCACAACAAGAGTGACACTGAAGGTCTTCTGGAAGGTTTGATACATTCAATCCAGCGATAACCATGAATTTCGTGTGAGTTTAAATTTATGTGTTTTCTATATAAATTATGTAAGGGATAATCCATGGCTATACTGTGGTCACTCGGCAGTAACAAGTTAGCTAAAGCTGTTAATGATGTTTGCAGTGCAATATTTGACCGTAAGGGTAAAATTGATAGCTATTTTCATCAGTTACATATAATGTAGCGATTTAGTAACAAAGCTGTTTTATTAATAAAAGACTTCGTGCAGTGCTTCTGAATGTGTGTGCATTGTGATCTCAGATCTCTGTGTGAGATAGATTTTATGAAACATATCAACAGATGAAACGTTCTGTATATTGTTTTTTATAGGTTTATATTTAAATTCACTAATAATATAGGTTTTATGACTTTGTTCGCCCAATGTTAGTATTATATTTAACACTGATGAAAAGCAGAGTTGTTCATATAAAGGTACTCATTGGCTTAGATGCTTAACCTCTGAGCTTGCACAATATGCAGTGTACAAATATCTAATATTTGGCTTTTTCCTGTGGCCATATACAGAAAGATGAAGTCCTAACACTAGCATCAGGGGTAGACTGAGACTAACAAAGTGGACCTGCTTTTTCTGTTTGCTTGTTTTTTTTTGGCACTGAGCAGTCCATGGTACACAATACAGAAACATATAGTTTAAATATAAATGATATTAAAAATTCATATTTTTTATGCTTATCACTTTAAAATATGACTGGCATACTTTGTTAGAATTTGTCTAGTCTTCACTGGTGTACATCAAATAGAATTTTAAAATAATCTTTATACAGACCTTTTTCATACAAGGACAGTTTATTTTCAGTTTATTTATTATAACTATAGCCTACCATAAAATCAGTCAATACGACAAAATGCCCTCGTATGGAAAATTTGGAATTTAGTGCAGAAATCATGTGGACTGTCTTTATGGTGCATAGTATTTGTGCATTTTGGGTCTTAACAGCCCCTATCAGTCTCCTGTCATTTTATGGTATAAAGCATCAATTGTGAAACAAAGTGTAAATGTTCTTGAAAAAATTGGGTCACATGGGTTTGGAATGATGCAAGGGTGACTTGCCTACATAATTATAATTTTTAGATTAATTAGACCTATCCCTTTAACGTTTTTAGATGAATTAGCTGTTTACTTTTTTAAGCACAGAAGTCATGAACCTATACTGACTCAAACTGTAATTAGTTGTACTAACTTCTTATTAGTGTTCATATTACTAGGAAAATATTAGGAAACCCATTGCCTTAAAATGATCAAGTAAGCTGAAATAAAAACATTAATTAAAGACATTAAAGGTGCATTACGCAATATTTGAAAAACGCTTTTGACCACAGTGTCGGACCGAGTCCCAAAACACACTAGTCTAGTAATGATAGGGAGAAGAGAGCGCTCAGTGAGTGCACAGGGATGGATATTAGCAGATCACCTATAGGAAAAAGATATCGGAGGAACAAAACATTAAAAAGAAGGGTTACGATCAGGCAAGAGGTAGGACCCACGTAAATATTGGAGCAGCTTTCCAGCGGAGCTAAACCATTCAAGCGTTAAAACACACACTACTACAAAACACATTCGACCTGAATTACCATAGTAACACACATCGCTTTCACTTATTGATGACATCATACCCTCGGCCGGCAGGCATTGCAGATCATCGTTGCTGCCTGGGTTGTACGTACGTGTGGGGCGGAGTTATCAAAATAGGGGTGAGGTCCTGTTGGGGTATGGCCGTGTTTGTTTTGGTGCTTTCAAATATCAACATAATAAGCCAAAATACGCTTAGTGCACCTTTAAGTGTTTTATTAATGAGGCTTATGGTGCATAGTATTTGTGCATTTTGGGTCTTAACAGCCCCTATCAGTCTCCTGTCATTTTATGGTATAAAGCATCAATTGTGAAACAAAGTGTAAATGTTCTTGAAAAAATTGGGTCACATGGGTTTGGAATGATGCAAGGGTGACTTGCCTACATAATTATAATTTTTAGATTAATTAGACCTATCCCTTTAACGTTTTTAGATGAATTAGCTGTTTACTTTTTTAAGCACAGAAGTCATGAACCTATACTGACTCAAACTGTAATTAGTTGTACTAACTTCTTATTAGTGTTCATATTACTAGGAAAATATTAGGAAACCCATTGCCTTAAAATGATCAAGTAAGCTGAAATAAAAACATTAATTAAAGACATTAAAGGTGCATTACGCAATATTTGAAAAACGCTTTTGACCACAGTGTCGGACCGAGTCCCAAAACACACTAGTCTAGTAATGATAGGGAGAAGAGAGCGCTCAGTGAGTGCACAGGGATGGATATTAGCAGATCACCTATAGGAAAAAGATATCGGAGGAACAAAACATTAAAAAGAAGGGTTACGATCAGGCAAGAGGTAGGACCCACGTAAATATTGGAGCAGCTTTCCAGCGGAGCTAAACCATTCAAGCGTTAAAACACACACTACTACAAAACACATTCGACCTGAATTACCATAGTAACACACATCGCTTTCACTTATTGATGACATCATACCCTCGGCCGGCAGGCATTGCAGATCATCGTTGCTGCCTGGGTTGTACGTACGTGTGGGGCGGAGTTATCAAAATAGGGGTGAGGTCCTGTTGGGGTATGGCCGTGTTTGTTTTGGTGCTTTCAAATATCAACATAATAAGCCAAAATACGCTTAGTGCACCTTTAAGTGTTTTATTAATGAGGCCCAATAAAAAAATAAATAAAACATAAAAATTTTCATAGATTGAAAACATGCCACCAAAGATCAGTGATGCAATTTTGCTATAAGCTTGATTGCAACATATAATAATTGCTGTTATTAGTGTTCATCGTCTGTTTGATTACGTCTTTAATTGATTTTTCCGTACATTTCTGCCATATGTACATTAACTGACAGTCACCACTGATATGCTACTACTAAATATATTGTAGAAACTTAATTTTCTGTAAAGCTGCTTTGCAACTATTTGTATCGTGAAAAGCGCTATACAAATAAACTTGAATTGAATTGAATTGAATGCAAGACTGTTGATTTTGATTAGCACAATCTAACACAATCGTACAATTTGATGAAAAAAAACATCACATCCAATGTTGCTGTGCATTGCTTCCATATTTAGTCTGATTATTACATGATTGATTGATGTATAATAAGCAATTATAAGTGATAAGAAATTACATAAGAAATAAGTGATTAAAAATGGACAAACATGAGCTGACTCTCATGTGCTTCTCCCGTCAGAATAGTATTACGTTGCAGATCGACTCCACCTATTGGTGGAACTGCACATGACCACTCGAAAACTTTACAGTTCCCTTTCAGTCGGTCAATCCCGACATCACGTCGGATGACCGACAAATTGGGATCTCGCTTAGAGAGACCAATCTTCTTCGAGTGTAAAGTAAACGAGCCAATGCACATTAGCATGCGATTATTGCACCCAGCTGCCGCTGATCACAGCGTGAGTATAAGTAGGCAGCAGATGCAGCGCATATTCAGCTTTTCGCTTCGGAGCCGAGCGATCACATCGTTCTGCTTCTGACTACTCTACTGAGAGAAGAAGACTGAACGAGTTCAGCGCGCTCTTTGAGAGCTCGTCGTGTTGGCGGTACGGCGCTTCAGCGGTGGTGGTTCCCATGTCGAGTGGGTTGCACACATCAGGCTGCACTACCCCCTGTTTGTGTTGCAGGCGGCCATCTCTCCTGTGCGCCTCAGCACGCTAAAAGAGCTTTTTTACTAAAAGAGCAATTACGGGTGCGTCTTTTTAAAGATGACATTGCGTGGCAAACTTGACGTTACGTCTTTGTAAAGACGATGTGGGTCTTGCTATAGACAACGTATCACCCGGGCGTTTCTGGATGCGGTCGTTACCTGGCGCCGGGTGATGGTCACGATCCCTGCCTCTCGTGTCTGGGCATGAAGCACGCTGAGGTGGCTTTCGTGGATGACTCATGCTCCCATTGCGGGGATATGACCATCTCGGAGTTGCGGACCGGACTCCGTTACCTGCAAGGGGGCGGAGTGCCCGTGCCACTGCCTAGATCTGGGGTTCCCTCTGGTGGCAGCCGGGGGCCCCCTTTTCCTGGCAGTGGGCAGACTGGTCTTACCTGCACTACCCCCTGTTTGTGTTGCAGATGATCATCTCCCCTGTGCGCCTCAGCACGCTAAAAGAGCTTTTTCCCTAAAAGAACAATTTAGGGTGCGTCTTTTTAAAGACGACGTTGCGTGGCAAACTTGACGTTACGTCTTTGTAAAGACGATGTGGGTCTTGCTATAGACAACGTATCACCCGGGCGTTTCTGGATGCGGTCGTTACCTGGCGCTGGGTGATGGTCACGATCGCTGCCTCACGTGCCTGGGCATCTAGCACACTGAGGTGGTGTTTGTGGATGAGTCATGTTCTCATTGCGGGAAGATGTTCACCTCGGAGTCGTGGGCCAAGCTCCGTTTCCTCAAAGGGGCGGAGTTTCGTTGCCTCTGCCTCGATCTAGTTCTCGTCATGGCGGCAGTCAGGCAGGGGCTACTTCAGGCAGTAGCATGGGCGGTCTGAGAGTAACAGTGGTCCAATGGAACGTGCTGGGCCCTCTACAAGGAGCGTACCAGCCGTATCCTTTGGCGCTCCTCCCAATGACCAGATGTTGATCGCTGCATCGGAGGGAGAGCCAGAGCTTTCTGGAGAGGAAGGTTCGGCTGCGCTGCTGTCCTCCGGGACTGTAGCAATGCCTGAATCGGATCCGGAAATAATGGCTATGTTTTCCCGGGCCGCCGTGGGGGTAGGGCTCGAGGGGAGACTTCCACCGTGTCCCGAGCCTTCAAGGTTGCACGATTGGTTCTCGTGGACGGCACCTTTTACTGCCGGGAACTGATCTGCTGGTTCCTCCTCCCTCACCACCCTCGATGGTG
>NW_015630526.1:60303-62244 GCF_001515625.1 Sinocyclocheilus rhinocerous | reverse complement strand
GCTACGGCGTTGTTGCAAGTGCACCAGGCCAAAGCACTGAGGGACTTGCACGACGGTGGTCATGATCCGGAAGTTCGCAGAGAACTCCGCACTGCGACGTACCTCGCGCTACGAGCGACGAAGGTTATGGCGCGGTTTCTGGGTCGTGTGATGTCCACTATGGTGGTCCAGGAGCGGCATTTCTGGCTGTGTCTGGCCGACATGCGTGAGTCGGACAAGGCACGATTCTTGAACGCCCCCGCATCCCAGACCGGCCTTTTCGGCGAACTTGGGCGGCGTCTGGGAGCCTGGCTAGCGCTACCCAGCCCGTCTCGATGGCTTCTTCAAACCGTCAGGCTCGGCTATGTGATTCAGTTCGCCCGGTGCCCTCCCAAGTTCAGGGGAGTCCACTTTACTTCAGTGAAAGCAGCAGATGCCCCTGTCTTGCGTGCAGAGATCGCATGTCTTCACGTAAGTTGCGGAGGTACCCCTTGTTCCCCTGAGAGAACAGAGCATTCGCATTCTCAACTACCTCGACGAAGCAGTCTCAGGATCAGTTGTGCGAACACAGGGACTTGGTGCTCTCGCACCTCAGCCAGTTGGGCCTTCGGGTCAACTGGGAAAAGAGCAAACTCTCCCCGATGCAGAGGATCTCTTTTCTCGGTATGGAGTTGGATTCAGTCGAACAGACAGCACGCCTCAAGCAGGAACGTGCTCAGTCTGTGTTGAATGGCTTGAATACATTCAAGAGCAGGATGGCGGTCCCACTGAAACAATTTCAGAGGCTGCTGGGAGACCGTTTCAGCACTGGTTCCATGGCCAAGTCCCGAGGTGGGCGTGGCAACGCGGCACTCACTGGGTCCAAGTTACAATGCCGCCAAACCTTCACTCCGTGGTCAGACCTTGCGTTTCTCCGGGCAGGAGTGCCCCTCTTGGTGCTCTCGCACCTCAGCCAGTTGGGCCTTCGGGTCAACTGGGAAAAGAGCAAACTCTCCCCGATGCAGAGGATCTCTTTTCTCGGTATGGAGTTGGATTCAGTCGAACAGACAGCACGCCTCAAGCAGGAACGTGCTCAGTCTGTGTTGAATGGCTTGAATACATTCAAGAGCAGGATGGCGGTCCCACTGAAACAATTTCAGAGGCTGCTGGGAGACCGTTTCAGCACTGGTTCCATGGCCAAGTCCCGAGGTGGGCGTGGCAACGGCCGATTCCTCTGAGGAAGGATCTACTGACTCAGAGACGGGGCACCCTTTGGCACCCACGTCCAGACCTCTGGAAACTTCATGTCTGGTCCCTGGATGGGACGCGGAGGTTCTAGGTGACCTACCCCAAGAGGTAGTTGGCACCATCACTTCAGCAAGAGCACCGTCTACGAGACACGCTTACCCTTTGAAGTGGAACCTGTTCATTGAGTAGAGGTGTTACATCCTCCTGGGCGCTGGCTCGTGGCGCCTCGCTGGCAGATATATGTGGGCGACCCCTAACACGTTTGCTAGATTCTATAGCCTTCGTGCGGAGCTGGTATCCTCCTGTGTTCTCACCTCAAACGGGTAGAAGCTATCTTCCATATGCACCTAAGGAATGTTCATATGTGTATTGCTTCCAAAACCTCCTTCGGGAAGGTTGGAACTTCCGCAACGTCCCTGTCCCAAGTGGAACGGGTACGTTTTCCCAGTGTTATCCGGTCTTACTGATTGGGTAGTGCCATAGCAGCAGTAGCTGGTCCTCTTGTGGTAAGCCCTGGCCTACGCCAAAAAGTAGGGGCGCAGGTGTCTTCCACGGGACACTGGAAGGGGCAGTAGCTGTGGCCCTTTGTTAGGGATCCCAATTCGTCGGTCATCCGACGTGACGGCGAGAGTGGCCGACTGAAAGGGAACGTCTCGGTTACGTATGGTAACCCTCGTTCCCTGAAGGAGGGAACGGAGACGTCACGTCCCGTCGCCACAGCTCCTGTACCACCGC
>NW_015630526.1:55030-60215 GCF_001515625.1 Sinocyclocheilus rhinocerous | reverse complement strand
GAACGTCTCGGTTACGTATGTAACCCTCGTTCCCTGAAGGAGGGAATGGAGATATCACGTCCCGTCGCCACAGCTTCTGTACCACTGCTGAGTGGCCGGGTCACCGGCTCGGCTCCTCAGAGAAAACCTAAATATGTGCTGCATCTGCTGCCTACTTACACTCACGCTGTGATCAGCGGCAGCTGGATGCAATAATCGCATGCCAATGTGCATTGTCTCGTTTAGTTTACACTCAAAGTAGATTGGTCTCTCTAAGCGAGATCCCAATTTGTCGGTCATCTGACGTGACGTCTCCGTTCCCTCCTTCAGGAAACGGGGGTTACCATACGTAACCGAGATGATACTTATCATTTTAAGTTAAGGTTACTTGAATCTATTTAATTTAATAACTTTCTGCACTCAAGAAAAAAAAGATTTTAGTAGTTTGCTAAGTTTACTTAAATAAAATAAGCTAACACAACACAAATCTTTCGTTTTTTACTCAGTTGTCATTTGTCCTCAATTTTATTACGTTAAATGAAATTACATTTGTAAAATGTTAAGGTAACTTAAACCATTTGTGTTGGGGCTACATTAATCATTTACGTTGCATTGACTGAAACTGGGCAGTGGATTTCTAGTTCCCAGCATGCTTTGCATAGGGATAGATCAGGAGAGTAAATGTCGAAATTAAGTGCCGTTTAATGTGTTTTTTAGTAACGGGAAAGACCTATTAAAGTTTGTTTATATTTGACATTTAAAAGAGTTTACGTTATGTCAATTTTTGAGATTACCATTATGCTAAAGTGTAGACCTTGTGGTTAGGCTATGGCTACATGAGCTAAAATTACAAATACATTTGTTATTCTATAAAATCTTGTAAATGTTCAAAATAAATAAACATTTAACACTTAAACTCTAACAGGTCTTTCCATTCTCATGAAAATGCAGAAAACTCACACAACTCTGCACAAGGGCACCAGTCTGAACAGCAACAGCATTGGTTGGATCAACAAGAGTGAATTATGTTCAGGGAACATTCACAGAATGTGTCACATTCAATTGGTGTGATCTTATTAAATCAGCATGAATTTTACTCATCAGGACAATTAACCTAATTTACGTTCAGATAAATCAGTTCATCTGTGTGGAAATGTGTGTCATAATTTTATTAAGTTAGACCACCAAGCAATTTTTTTGAGTGATGCTAAAAAGTTGAGATTACTTGGTTAAACTAAAATTTTATTAGTAAGATCATCAGTTACATTTTACAGTGATATATGGTCTTTTCAGGAAAAAAAGGAGACTTGTCCAAATTATAAAATGAAAGTTGTACATAGTTTACCATAAAATAATGCATGCAAACTATTTGCACATAGCGGATATATTTTATTTTAATATATAACACTGTCATAACAGCACACACTTTAGTGAAGGCCATACGTTTCCCCATGTTCTTGTTCAAGTCTGAGGATGATAACTCCCCCACTTTAAGTTTTATAAATCATTTTGTACATAAGTGAAATTACTGAAAGTCTACATGGAAAGTAAACTATTCACTCTTTCTTTTGCAGCAACACACAGACACAGTGATACACAGCAAAAAGCCCGGTGTTAAATTAACTCCCCGGGAGTTTATTTGAGCCCACACTCCAGAGTGTTAATATTAATACTGAAGCAGTGTTAAAGTTAATGAGATAATTAAGTCATTGAGTGATGATTGACCATTATTGAAGACACATGACGTTAACAAGCAGAATCACCAAAGGAGAAAACCACAATTTTCACAAAAGTCACCATTATAGGCTCTTGACCCTTGACATTTTAATATTAGATTTTGTTTAGCTACTGTGACTGAGTTATAACAGCCAGACAAGCTAAGAGCAAAAGTCATCAGGTGGTGATGATTATGTTTTAACATAATCATTATTTGACCTGAATCACTGAACTCATTTAAAGTCTAATCTCTGAGTTATATTTCCTTTATTGATTACGACAGCCTTGTGATTCCACTGCAAAAGATCCTGTATTTTCCATAAATTTTTGAAGAATTTATTACAAGCACTTCTGGTAAAAAAAAAAAAACTTAGATAAAGACTTTCTTTTAGGCACACACAGACATCAAGAATCAGCAAATTAATCTCAACAACGGTGACAAAGAGCATATTCAGAAAAAAACAGATCAACTCTGAACATCACAAAAAAGGTTATTATAAAGTCACATAAAAACAGCAAAAATAAAAGAAAATAGTAAGAATAAAAGAAATTACAAAGACAATTCAGCTCATAATTTACTCATGCCGCAATGCATGATGGGAGCCATGGATGAGTTTTGATTGCCTACAATATGCTTTTTTGATGGTCACCGTTGTTGTGATTTTCACGCTGATTCTTGGTGTCTGTGTGTCTAATTTCAGTTTTTGAACAAAATAAGTTTTAAAACCATCTGTCTGATTATACTGAAAATGCCAGATCTTATATTATTCATAGGGTTGACATAATCAATAAAGAAAACCTAACTTTTTTATTCAGTGATTATGTCAAAACATAATCAACGCTGCATGATCACCTTTCCGCTGGCTGTTATAACTCAGTTACAGCAGCTAAACAAAATCTAATGTTAAAATTTTAAGGGTCAAGAGCCCAACTAATGCAAACACTGACTGCTATAATGGTGACTTAAAATTGTGATAATGGTCAGTCATCACTTAATTAATCATCTAATTATCTCTTTAACTTTTAACACTGCTTCAGTGTTAATTTTAACACTCTTGAGTGAGGACTCAAATAAACTCCTGTGAGAGTTAATGTAACACTGGGCTTTTTTTTACTGTGTACAGTAATACTGATGTAATGAAGTTACAGGCTCAACCAATCAGAATTAAGGACCAGAACTATCCATTTTATAATATGTGATTGGAATGCTCTTGGTTATCTTATAACTTTAGGAGATTGTATTGACAACGTTGTGAGTTGGTAATATGATGGTAATGAAATTACAAGCATGCAGTGTCCTGCTAACATTGTAAATTAATAAGTCATGAAATGAAGAAAAGGTATCAATAAATTATGTAACTGATACAATGTGTGTTAGTTGGCTACGAATATCTTTTTTTTTTTTTCAAATACCATCTGTATTTGGATTGTCTTCCTAAAATATTTTATTACATTAATTTGTTCATGGTGAAAAATGTACAGTATGTAACACAAAAAGTCTGTGTATCAATGGCTACTGTTATGTCTAAAATTCTTGCTACATAAATATTCTGAGAAACATTTACCTCCATATTTTACAGACAGCAGGGTCTTCCACCATGCAGATCAACACTGATTCATCAAGGTCCTCCAAAAAGATTCCGTTTACATACAGAGAAGAAAGTGCTTGATGATAATGAGAGAGTCAGAAAATGGACTTATGGGAAAAAAGACACTATTAAACAAAACAAAATTGTTCTGCTGGTGGGAGAGACTGGTGTCGGTAAGACCACCATCATCAACACTATGGTCAACTACTTATTAGGAGTGAAATTTGAGGATGAAATATGGTATGAAATCACCGAAGAAGAAGGCGGAGATCAATCAGAATCACAAACTTCTGAAATCACCATGTACGAGGTCTTTCCTGTAAAGAGTCCCGTATCACTCACCATCATTGATACTCCAGGCTACGGAGACACTAGAGGACTGGAAAAAGATCTGGAAGTTGCCAGGAATTTAGCCATGCTGTTTCAGAGCAATGATGGAGTTTATGAAGTCGATGCTATTTGCTTTGTGACTCAAGCGTCTACGAATCGTCTCTCAGACAGACAGCATTACATTATCAGTTCAATTCTGTCTTTATTTGGAAAAGATATTGTGAACAACATTGTGTTTTTAATCACACACTTTGATGGTCTGCCTCCCAAAAATGTCCTCGGTGCCATTAATAAAGCCAGAATCCCCTGCAGACAAGACAATTACGGCCAACCTGTTTGTTTCTTATTCAACAATCGTCAGGCTGAAGCCCGTCACAATGAGAAACGTTACATTCATGCTCAAAGAGACGCCTGGGAAAACAGCACTGAAGAGATGGAGAAATTCCTTCAGTCTCTGGAGGAAAAGGACAGAAGAAGTTTAGAGCTGACTTCAAATGTCCTGATAGAGCATATCCAGCTTGAAGCAGTTCTCTGCAACTTACAGCTGCGAATTCAAGAGAAAGAGCTTAAAAAGTCTGAAAAACTTCAGATTCAGGAGGCAATGAGACAAAACAAGGAAAAGATTGAACAATGTAAAGACTTCACCATTCAGGTCAATAAGACTGTCAAAATGAGGGTTCCCATTGAAAGCAAGTCATGGAAGCACAGGAAGGCGACGACCTGCACCGTTTGTGAGGAAAACTGCCATGAGTTTAACTGCTGGTGGGTTTCTAATCCCAGCAAATGTAAAGTCATGAAAAACGGTTACTGCACCGTCTGCACAGGGAAGTGTCACCACAGCAAACATGTCAAAGAAAGCAAGAAATACTTCATCAGCACTTCAATCATCATAATTGTGTTTGATGATTTGAAAAAGATGTATGAAGAAGCTCACAAACAAACGAAGTGGTTTTCAGTTATAATGGATTGTCTTGACAAAGATCTGCAGGCAATTGAGGAACAAAAGTCAATTCTTTTGTTCAATGCATTCAAGACCATCAAGCATCTGTCTCAGATTGCATTAAAACCAGACTCTGCTTTCACTCTTCGGCATCTGGACTTCTTCATCCCCAGAGTGAGGGAGGCTGGGAAAGAAGACTGGGTGCAAGAGCTGAAGGAGATGAAGAGAATCGCTGAAGCTGAAGAAGCCAATAAAGATGCTCTGAGTTATCTGAAAGCTGGGCTGGCAAAAACAAAATAATCTGTAATGATTCTTTGGTGGGAAATGAACAAATACATAGAGGACAAGCTATGAATCGATGAAAATGAAGAAGATAATGAGAAATCAATGCAGGGGACATTCTGTAGATCTGAAAATAATAAGAGATTTCATTTAATCATAGTTACAAGCAGGGCTGTATAAAACGTCTGTTATCATGTCTGAAAGCAAACACAATTAATGGAGTTCATCACTTAAACAGGCACTGATGTTCCATATAGAGCACAAAAAATACAAACCATCACAAAAATTGTTTTTAGACAAAGTTTTCTTAATTTGCTAAAAATGGAAGAGTGCAGAAACATAACACCTC
>NW_015630526.1:53982-54909 GCF_001515625.1 Sinocyclocheilus rhinocerous | reverse complement strand
GAGCACAAAAGATACAAACCATCACAGAAATTGTTTTTAGACAAAGTTTTCTTAAGTTGCTAAAAATGGAAGAGTGCAGAAACATAACACCTCTTACACCTTAACAAAATATAAAATAAAAAAGAATGGCAGACATTTAGGCCAAAGTGAGCAAAGACAAAAATCTTTGTCATTATTTTATTTTTGTTATTAGAAAATAAGAAAGAAGATATACATTATACATATACATAATATACAAATAAAACAAACGTGCTTTATTTTTCAGGTACAGTATTTAGCAGTAACATTCAAGAAATAGGAGTTTTTCGTGCCTTTCCTAAGGCTAAGCAGGAGAAGGAGCAGTCTACCCTTCTGTCGCCGTCAGTCCGTGTAGATTTTTGAATGGGATTGATAGGGACGGCAGACGACAGACCGGCGGCGACGTCATGGTAGGAACTATACCTGACGGCGACGTGGCTACCGCATATGTGAGAAATGTATAACAATTATGTACGTCTGAAGTAGGCACATCGCCTTACAAGACGCCTGATACATACGTCGTCTTCATGTACATTGTCTCACAAGACGCCTGATACATACGTCGTCTCAGTGTACGTCGCCTTAAGATGCCTGATACAAAGCCGATGTTGTCCCCATGTATGTCGCTTTTAAAACCATTTAAATATTTGCAGTAGATGTAGGCTATTGCTTTCACTGTAATTAGTTAACTTATTCCCAACAAGTGACAATAGTGCGTAATAATTATGTTCATTTCATGTTTATATATATGTATATATATATATATATATATATATATTAATATTACCTATGTCTTGTTTTGTCACTGTCATTCTGTTGCACTGTGGAGCTTCTGTCACTAAAACAAATTCCTCGTATGTGTAAACATACCTGGCAATAAAGCTCATTCCGATTCTGATGTATTTATAG
>NW_015630526.1:51465-53778 GCF_001515625.1 Sinocyclocheilus rhinocerous | reverse complement strand
GTTAAATTAAACATGTTTTGAACATTAAAGGGATGCTGTTTTACTTGGACACTATAGCCCAAGATCCCACGCACATTTTTTCTTTCTTCCTTGTTTTTCACGTGATCTCACCTTAATTTTCTTTAGGATGATGTGGAGAACAGGTTATTCTGAGCAAACATGCTTAGTTTCATGTATATAGTTTATCTTTTTAGGCAAATAAGAGGTTACAAAAAGTATTACCAGTAAAAAAGGTGATGGTAGAAATGATAGTTTCTTTAATTTGTTACAACAAAGGAATACTAACATGGTAACTTCTGACCAAAAAGAGGGGCAATTATAATAGGTGTAGGAATTTCTGATGCTCAGGATGAGAATTAGAATTAGAATTAGAAAATTCTAATCAGGGGTTGTCAGCTCTGGTCCTCAAGGTCCACTTTCCTGCAGAGTTTAGCTCCAACCCTAATCAGTTGAGAACCCCTTATTTTAGAATTTGATGTTCTCCTCCTGAGCATCAGAAATTTATTCATCTATTATAATTGTATTTTTTGTTTTATAACTCCTGCTCTAAACCATCAGCCATTTCAACAGAGGAATGAAGGCTGTGATGTTAACGTTGCCCACAAGAGGGAGCCATAGGATAAGGAATAATTTAAGCCTAATGTTATTACTTTGGTTTCTATCCCTTTGAATGGAAATAAATACATTGATTGATCCAATTTATTTGTGTAACTATTGTGTACTGACAGTATAGTTTTATATAATTAATTTAATTATACATTTGGGAAATGTGAATTGCCAATAAGTGATGGTGGAAAAATATTTGCATCATCATTTGTGGTTCAGCTGCTAGAGCAGACTAAAATATCCAAGGCTATTTTTTAAATATCAAATAATGTTTAATGTTAATAATATTTTATTGACATAATTTATGCATTTTAAGTGACTGTTGTTGCTAGCTGCTTAGGCGGCTATGATGAGATGTGTTAACTTACCTGCATTCATCCATATTTTTTTAACTTTTTAAAGTTATTTATTATTTCAATCATGAGAACTCTCTGAACATTTTAGCATGGTGATGGATATGACAATGTTAATGCATTTGGTCTTGGCGGAACAGATCTGCTACGCTGCTGCTGAATTGCTGCTGCTGTTGGTTATTGCTGTAGTTGTAGATTATTGCTGCTGCTGCAAACAAGTACAGGAACTTGCTACTGCCAATGCATATGGTGATACGGTGCCGTGAGTATTTAAGACATGCTGCTGCTGCACAATTAGCATATGAAATAACCCCCCAACAAAGCTGGAAGAAGAAACAAAACATTTAAATATTGTATGCTGCTGCTATACAATAATATGCTTAAAATCATCCCTATAAGGCAGAAGGAATATAAAAGATAAAACCCCCCAGAACAAGCAGATCTATTGCCAAGACTAGCAATGTGAACCTGGGTGCTGTACCCTTAGGTTTATTTAACTAATGACCTAAATAACTATGTGTGTCTGAGCCAATAACTCAAACTTACCTAGGTAGAAACGCGCACTATGTGTGTCATTAACAAACAGGAATCACACTGTAGGCTGATAGATGAAGTAACCCCCAGCAACCACCTGGCTCAGGCTTGGGCAGCCTGAGCAAATAGTTTTAAATTTGTCATTCAAGAGTTGTCAAATTTTTTTTTTTCATTAACTTTCATCAACGTTACTGCAGTGGAAATACTTACCTTTAACTTATTAATAAGCTAACAAAATATTTGGCGAAAGAATAAATCACTGTACAACCTGTAGTTGTGGTGTCATATGGAATAAATCACTGTACACCCTGTAGTTGTGGTGTCATATGCCCAGGACTAATTCTGCCTCAGAAGCAGCTGCTCATTTATTTTGATAATTTAAAATATTTATATTGCATATTAAGAACAATAATGTTTGCATTGTATGAACACATCATTGCTAAATGCGTGGCTCGTTCCAAGATGGCCTTGAGCAAGACACTACAGTGACTTTATTTAAATGCAGTTGTCTGCTTTTATATTAATTGTGTCTAAATTAAAATTTGCAACATAGAAATGCTGTGCATGCTGCTGAGAAAAATCTTGATGACTGAATGCCTATGCAAGCTGCTACTACTGCACAAGAGACTGAACTGCTGAGAGCTCCATTAATTAGACATACGAGTAGCTAGGCGAATGCCTATTTTACTCTAACATGATTTCTACGCCAGACACGAGCAGCACAATATGACCAAATCAATAGACACGTAACGATAGGTAAAGCTGTCTGCAATGTATGCAGTGCGATACGGCCAACACAACAAAACTTCTGCTACTGCTG
>NW_015630526.1:47022-51455 GCF_001515625.1 Sinocyclocheilus rhinocerous | reverse complement strand
ATTTATTAAATAACCAAACAACCAAATAATGCCTATTTCGCTTTGAAGAGTTCAATAAACCCTGTTGAACTGAATAGCAAAGTAATGAAATGCCTAGTTCACCTAAAAAGTTCACTACCATCCAAGCGTTATCTTATCACTGAAATTTCATGCAACTAAATGTACTTTATGCTGCCGCTGATATATTAGCAACAGTGATAATTGGATTGCCATGACTGCTGCTAATTACCTGTCATGGCACACAGTGCATCATTTACAGCACATGACTGGATCTTGTGCTGGTTGTCAATGCGAGCACGTCAAGTTGTGCCACAATCCTCTTTAAGCAAATATTAACCTGAATGAAGTGTAATGGAAATGACAGCTCACCTGGGATGTTTAAGTCAAGTCAAGTCACCTTTATTTATATAGCGCTTTTAACAATACAGATTGTGTCAAAGCAACTGAACAGCATTAATTAGGAAAATAGTGGCAATAATGCAAAATGACAATAGTAAACACTAATTTTTCAGTTAAAGGCAGTTCATCATTGAATTCAGTGATGATGATACTATTATGTATGATACTGCTGCTACACTCTATGAAAGTACTATAATTGCTGTAAGTAAACGAATTCATGATTAATTATCTTTAAACTATCACTAAACATGACTTTTATAATAAACTCTTCACTATCACTGAACCAAGGTAACGAGTGAAATTTCATCCCTTTAAGAATGAGCGCTCCCTCTTCTGACTAAGTGCACTGCAATGCGGCGCGAGTACATGTATGAGGGGGTATATTATTTTCTGTTGCTCATTAAAATAGGTAAGGCTGTTGACAGTATGACGTTTATGAAAGACAGTTATACGGGTTCACCTTGACTTAAAACTGTGAACAACTGTGAAATGCCAACTGCAAACCAACCCCACTAGTGTATTTTCTTTTGCTCATTAAAATAGGTAAGGCTGTTGACAGTATGACGTTTATGAAAGACAGTTATACGGGTTCACCTTGACTTAAAACTGTGAACAACTGTGAAATGCCAACTGCAAACCAACCCCACTAGTGAGGCGTGCATCTGAAAGCAATCTGTTCGCTGTTAATGTAGAAATGAATGCCCACAGAAGATATTAAAAGCATTGGCGATTTCGGGCAAATAAGGTAATCCCCAATCCACTTTACTGTTCTAAAATCTGCGACACTTGACGTTGTATTCTCACATACATAAACTAGGAAAAGTGCTTGCTGCTGCTGCTAATGCCACTGCTGTTATATGAACAATACATGCTTAGTAATTACTCCTCACGTGAATAACCTGCACGTAGTTTTACACTTGTATGTTTTCGAGTTTAAAAATGTACATCTGACGAACGCAATAATGCACAGAAAACAGAGTGAAAACCATTTACTTATCTAGCTGTTGAGTTTCAGAGAACTCTGAAAGCACGCTGCAGGAATCTCAAGTGAATGATAGCCAGCCATATAAATGCAAGACAGAAAGCTCATTGGCTGCATATGCAGCATGAACCAATCAGCTTGTGCCAAGTCGTTTAACTCTCTGAATATCATCAGTTACGTTAACACCCCGTCAGAATGCGCCATCTAAAGTTTCATGACTGAACTATATATTTATTTATTTTTAATTTCGTAATGTTTTTATTTAAGAGGCGGTAATTTCAATAAATAGTAATAATTAATAACAAGTAGGCTATTGCTTTGAAAATAACAATCAAATCAAATCCATCACTTGGATTAAATGGATTCCTCCCTTCTGTTCCTTCTAATCACATCCTATGCAAATTTCTGTACACTGTAATATTTTCTTCCACTATTATGCTTGTCCCACCTGACCTGCCATTTCTTCATCATTTCATTTTTGATCATTGCCTTAAAAACATCTTTACCAAAGGGAATGTTTATAACATCCAGGATGTTTCCCACCAGCACTGCACATTATGGCTGCATCCGAAAACTTAAGCAGCTGACTTGCTGCCTCGCTACCGTATGAGGCAATGACTTTGCATGGAGCGTTTTTGCACGAAGGCACCTCATGAAACTGATTTCGGACAGGCTTCTGAGGCAGCGTAACGGTTTAATGATCTACAACAAAATAGAACAAGTTTTTGTGATAACTAAACAAATATTTAATTTCTATAATACTGATTTATCGCTAGAAATATCATCAAAAGTGCAAAAAGTTAGTCAGAAATATACATTTACACAAACTGACCACCAAACGCAACTTTCAGACGCCATTTTTATTTTTTAGCTCCACCATCACGGAATTGAACGCACAGGATTGTGGGATATCAAAGGCAGCGAAGGATACATCTATGCTGCCTTCAAAATTCGATCAGAAGAAGGTACCTCCGGAGACAGGAAGTAAAGCAGAATTTGGATTCGGACATGCCTTGATGCCTTCCTGCCTTGGAATGCTGCCTCCGAAGGCAGCATTTTAGAGTTTTCAGATGCAGCCTATATCTGTGTCCCAAACTGAAGTGCGTGGACTCCGGAGTGCGCATTTGAAGTGCAATTGCGTCACAGCATCACGACGTAAGCTGTCCCAATTCAGAATGCACCCTCCGAAGACCGCATTCCAAGGCCGATTGCGTCAACGCGACGCGACGAAGGCTGACGAAAGCGACTTCAAATGCACCCTCCATTTCCCAGGAAAATGAAGTGCACATCTGATGGACATTTCGCACCCTACTATATCCCAGAATAACTTGCGCACAGATGACAAAGGTGTTTATATTCAAAGAACAGGGCGGGGTTTGCCAACTGCCATAAAACATCAAAAGAAGAAGAAGAACAAGGCGGGTGAGAGTTCTGTGGGGGAATTCACATTGAAATGTAAGTATTGTGTTTTCATTTACTCAAATACCTAACGAAAAAAGTGTTAAAAGCCAGGGTTTTTTTTAACACAAAGCCCACAAACAATAAGACAACCACTATATAAAGCAATAGTCTTTCCCTTTGTTGTGTTTTTGTAGTGCTGTCATTCAAGAAATGTCTACAAATGTTTAAACCAAACTTTAGCACTTTTGCTAATATATAATATACACTTTATAACACTCCTGCTGTGTCATATTTTCTAATGTTAAGATTGCAAACCTGTCTTTATATTTTTCATAAGTGTTTCCATTTTCTCTTGTTTTAGTACTATTCTGGAGAAAACGAGCCTGCGGGGAAAGACTTAAAAAATACTAAGTAAGCAAGTTAATACACACATTTTTGCTGAAATTCATTGTGCTGTTGTTGTTAACAGGCATGGTTTATTTGATCTGCCTTAGGATTGCAAGTGTACTGGGACAGGGGAGGGAGTGAGTGGAAGCTGGTGGAGCTTCTCAGAGAGGATATCAAACTCCAGAGAGAGACAGAGGAGAGAAGAGCACAGGAGAGCAAGGAGAGAATGGAGAGACTGTTTTCTCTTCTTCAGAGAATGCTTAACAAATACATTCTTTATTAGCCATTCTCTATTAGGCAAGAGAAAGCAGTGGAAAAAATGAGTACATTACAGTTTTTCAATTTTTTTAAATGTCACATTGTCAATGAAACAACCTAATTTATGTAGTTTATTTTTGTGATGTAAGTTAAAAATGAAATAAAGTTGTATACATTATTAATTTTTGTAGTGTAATTTATTTGTAGATGAGCCTGAGTACTTTCTGTACAGTTTTTATTTTTGTTTTGCATATTCACATGTGTAAATAAAAGAGAAGTAATTATGTATATTCTTAATTTTTTTAATGCAGCTTATAATTTTTTCACAAAACATTCTTCTGGGGTCTTCAGGAGGTGAATCTCTTGGTGAACGGCCAGCATCTCCTCAGCGACTCGGAGGACAATGCGGTGACAGTGGAACGTCGCATGTCAAACACTCTGGAGACCTCTCTGTACAAGAACACAAGATTATATCTATTATATTGCATATTATAGAGCATATTATTCTACTCTAAACATCAATTTTAGTCCTCTTTCCAATGAATATCTTATGCTAAAATGACATTTCATGGCAATGGCTGATGCATCACTATCCATCTGTCCTCATTTTATTGAGGTACTTTAGTAAACTACTTTTAGTAACTACTAATACCACATTGGGGAAGTCATATTTATAACCTTAGCTAAAGGGATAGTTCAGCCAAAAATGAAAATTCCAAACCTGGAACAACTAAAGGGTGAGTAAATGATTACAGAATTTTCATTTTTGGCTGAACTATCATTTAAGTAAAAGTATTATCTTGCATACTCTAATATACTTAAGGTATTGAGAGTAAAAGTAAAGGTATACAGTACTGTTCTGAAAAAATAATTCATCAGGATGGTTTTGCATTAATATTAGTGCTGCACTACTGTGTGTTTTGCATTTTACTTCTGAATATGTTCAAGGTTATTAAATTTAAAGTTGCTTACTTCGTATACTGTTGGGTAGTTTAATTTACAACAT